>NC_048307.1:69165124-69291461 GCF_013100865.1 Trachemys scripta elegans | reverse complement strand
GCTGGCCGCTGCTTCCAGCAGCTCCCATTGGCCTGGAGCAGCGAACCAAGGCCAGTGGGAGCCGCGATCGGCCGAACTGCAGACACGGCAGGTAAACAAACAGGCCCGGCCCGCCAGGGGCTTTCCCTACACAAGCGGCGTCCCAAGTTTGGGAAACACTGTTCTATAGCATAAATACACAGCTCAGTTTCTGTTCCTTTATAATAGTTTTTAAATTGTTCCATTTATGTATAATAGGTAAAGTAGTTTGCGCTCAGTTAAGGTATTTGGATTCAGAACATTTCCTTAGCCCTAAAGCAGAAGCACCACATGTAAACCTCTGATACAGGCCCTCTTCAGTACATACATAGATTCTACATGAGTGAACTTTGCAAAGGTTTGAGGATGCACTAACATGCACCTCTACTGTTATTTAAAACTACAATTACTCTGATTCAAAACAGTCCGGTGTATATTCCAGAAGGGAACAAGAAGTGAATTTTGTCTTTGGAGTGAAGTTTATAAACCCTGTCATTGGAGGCAGATGATAGCTGAAAATGGGCAGGCATCATTGCCATGCTGAGACTCAGGCTCAGAACCAATTTACAACAGCAAGTAAAGATGCGATTCTGAAAAGGAGAAGAAAAGGTAACCCTAAGTGCTTTTGTTGTTAAGCACTGAAATGGGAAGAAATTCAGTAGTTTTGGTTCACAGGGGGCCATACAAAAATATCATTCTTCAGTTTCAAGAGACGCAGTTCAGATTCCCAGAATTTCACTTTTGAACAAGCCCAAAAAGTTAAAGCAAGAGTAGCTGAAATCAGAGTTTAGTGCTTGCTTTCTGCAAACATTCAAATGATTGCTTTTTACTTGCACAACTGCTAGCGAAAAGCAAATTTCAAATTCTCATGCATAAATATTTTTGGTAACCAAAATGAATGTCAAACTCCCAAGCATGAGTATTTATTGAAATCAATTTTTAAAACAGATCAGTAAACAAGACAGACAATGACCTGACTGCCACTCCTCATAAATAGGGCCACACCCCATTCTCACACATAGTTACATTGTGTCAGAGATTGTGCACTATGACAGAAATGTGTAGTTCATCAAATGCAGCACACTTGGTATATTTTAAATGGGGTGGAACATTACTGAAAAAAATCCTTTGATAGAGCCCTGGCAAAGAGTCATTTCAATGAGACATTTCTGATCATACCCTTTGCAATTATGAATGAAAATTAAATATAAACTCCCCCACCTAACCAATAAAATGGCCAGTTTAATATTTTTAGGAAGGATGCTTTGGACAAGTCCAGTAGGGCCCAGAAATAAAAAGATTTTAAATGGTCTAAAATGCCCTAATCCTGTTTATATGCTACCTCTTCCTAATCTACCAATTTTCCCTGAGAGATTTAGCACCCTGGGCACTTCTTTAAGATCTCCTGAGTTATGTTCATCCAGTCAAGTAGTAGAAATTGACCCATCACAACTAAGCAACGCAACTTGAATTTCAAATACTGAACAGCAAGCATTCCCATTTTAAACACTGGGTATGTCTACACTGCATAGAAGGTGTGATTGCAGTTTGGCTAGGCACACCTGCACTAGCTTTAATCTAGCAAACTCAACTAAAAATAGCACTGAAGAGATGACAGCACAGATCCCCTGCATGGGCTAACAACATGAATTCATTCCCAGGATTCTGGGCAGGCTTGTACAGCCTGCATTTAAACCCAATCTGCTAGTTTTAGCCATGATAGCTCAATTGAAGCTAGTGCAGGTATGCTTACCCAAGCTGTAACCACTTACTCAACTGCAGTGTGGTTATACCCACTATGACAGGTTCGGTCACATAGAACGCCTTGGGACTGTCACCTGATGTGCTGAGATTACCTCTGAGCCCATTTTCCCTGCCAGCTTGGGACTCCAGAACCCTGCTTTGTTGAGCCAGACATGCTAGCCTGTTGCAACCCAGACTCAGGGTCCGGTCCACGTCCCCAGAGCTGCAGACTTTAACCAAAAACTGCTCAGTAAATCACCTATCTCCAGCACCCAGACACCCTGTCCCCAAGGGGATCCAAAACCCAAATAAATCTGTTTTACTCTGTATAAAGTGTATACAGGGTAAACTCAAATTGTCTGCCCTCTATAACACGGACAGAGAGATATGCACAGCTATTTGCTCCCCCAGATATTAATCACTTACTCTGGGTTTATCAATAAACAAAAGTGATTTTATTAAGTATAAAAAGTAGGATTTAAGTGGTTCCAAGTAATAACAGACAGAACAAAGCAAAATAAAACAAAACACACAAGTCTAAGCCTAATACATTAAGAAACTGATTACAGACAAATCTCACCCTCAGAGATGTTCCAATAAGCTTCTTTCATAGAGTTGACTTCTTCCTAGGTCTGGGCCCAATCCTTTCCCCGGTACAATCCTTGTTAGTTCCAGCAGACATCTTAGGTGGAAACTAGGGGTTTTCTCATGACTGCAACCCCCTTGGTTCTGTTCTACCCGCTTTTATATCTTTGGCACAAGGCGGAAATCTTGTGTCTCTCTGGGTTCCCACCCCTCCTTTTAAACAGAAAAGCACCAGGTTTAAGATGGAGTCCAGTTCAGGTGACATGATCACATGTCACTGAAAGACTTCATTACCCACTGGCTAGCACACAGGTATACAGGAAGGCTTACAAGTAAACAGAGCCATTTACAACCAATTGTCCTAGTCAGTCAATGGGAGCCATCAAGATTCTAAATCACCATTAATGGCCCACACTTTGCATAAATTATAATAGGACCTCAGAGTTATGCTTCATATTTCTAGTTTTAGATTCAAGAATGATACATACAAATAGGATGAACACTCTCAGTAGATTATAAGCTTTGTAATGATACCAAAAGAGACCTTTTGCATAAAGCATATTCCAGTTACATCATATTTACACTTGTAAGCATATTTCCATAAAACATTATGGAGTGCAATGTCACATCCCCTGTCTCAGATAGACATGTTCTGAGGAGGTTTAAATGAGAGACTAGCTAGAATGAAAATATAAAGGAGGACTGAGTAACCTGACCCACCTGGAGCTCTAGAATTGGAGCATAGTTGGCAGTACAGCATACCACTAGAATGTTCAAATTGCCCTCTTTTCCTCTAAGTAGGTTCTTTCAATTCCAAAGAAAGACTTAAAACCAGCAGCTGGGTAACTGGTGCAGCGATGCATGTTTTAGTCCAAATCTACACTAAGGAAATTCCCACTCTTATATCTACATCAATAGACTTACAGCAATGCAAACTCCTAATGCAGACTTGTTCGCCAGACTTAGGGTTTGTCAACAATGCAATCACAAAGGAGCTAGAAATATCTGAGCTAGCTTTAATCTAATTAGTTCAAGTACCACAGCAATGATGCTGTGGCAGTATGGGTCTCAGCGTGGGCCCTACAAGCCCTGCTGGAATCCTGGGTAATTATGAAGGGGGGCTAGCCCAACTCTTGATGGAATTTAGACTCCTAAGTGTCTAAATGCCTTTTGAAAATAAGATTTGGAGTCCTAAATTAGTTAGCTGTTGCAGTGCTTAATGCAACAATGCCTAAATAGCTTTAAATATGTGGGCCTTCCTCATGCCTAACCAAGCTGGGCTGTAGTCACACTAACGGCCTACAGGTACCATAGAAAGCTCTATCAGTCATATTAAATCCCCTTAACCATCTAGCTCTCCTTTAAGTTTTTTCTTTATTAACAAAAAGATGAGGATGAGAAAAAGGACTGACTTTGTGACAGCAGGGGAAAGCTGGAGTGGCATCCCTCTTATGATAATGCAATTTGATCTTTCTTCTCTAGCACATTTAAAATGGTGAGTACTTTTTACTAAAGGAAGTTTATTACATGTAGAACTAAGAATGAGAAACAGTCATGTGGAGGAGGTGAAAAGCCCTCTGTGGAGAAAGAAGTGATTCGGGACTATTTAGAAAAGCTGGACAAGCACAACCCCATGGGGGCCGGATGCGCTGCATCAGAGGGTGCTAAAGGATCTGGCGGATGTGATTGCAGAGCCTTAGGCCATTATCTTTGAAAACTCATGGTGATTGGGGGAAGTCCCGGATGGCTGAAAAAAGGCTAATGTAGTGCCCATCTTTAAAAAAGGGAAGAAGGAGGATCCAGGGAACTACAGGCCAGTCAGCCTCACCTCAGTCCCTGGAAAAATCATGGAGCAGGTCTTCAAGGAAACCATTTTGAAGCACTTGCAGGAGAGGAAGGTGATCAGGAACATTCAACATGGATTCACCAAGGGCAAGTCATGCCTGACTAACCTGATTGCCTTCTATGACGAGATAACTCTCTGTGGATATGGGGAAAGTAGTGGACCTGTTATTCCTTGACTTTAGCAAAGCTTTTGATATGGTTTCCTACAGTATTCTTGCCAGCAAGTTAAAGAAGTATGGGCTGAATGAATGGACTATCAGGCGAATAGAAAGCTGGCTAGATCGTTGGGCTCAACAGGTAGTGATCAATCGCTCCATGTCTAGTTGGCAGCCGGTATCAAGCGGAGTGCCTCAAGGGTTGGTCCTGGGGCCGTTTTTGTTCAGTATCTTCATTAATGATCTGGAGGATGGCGTGGACTGCACCCTCAGCAAATCTGTAGATGACACTAAACTGGGAGGAGTGGTAGATACGCTGAAGGGTAGGGATAGGATACAGAGGTGAGGCCTCATCTGGAGTATTGTGTCCAGTTTTGGGCCCCATACTACAAGAAGGATGTGGAAAAATTGGAAAGAGTCCAGTGGAGGGCAACAAAAATGTTTAGGGGGCTGGAGCACATGATTTATGAGGAGAGGCTGAGGAAACTGGGATTGTTTAGTCTGCAGAAAAGAAGAATGAGGGGGGATTTGATAGCTGCTTTCAACTACCTGAAAGGGGGTTCCAAAGAGGATGGATCTAAACTGTTCTCAGTGGTACCAGATGACAGACCAAGGAGTAATGGTCTCAAGTTGCAGTGGGGGAGGTTTAGGTTGGATATTAGGAAAAACTTTTTCACTAGGAGGGTAGTGAAGAACTGGAATGGGTTACCTAGGGAGGTGGTGGAATCTCCTTCCTTAGAGGTTTTTAAGGTCAGGCTTGACGAAGCCCTGGCTGGGATGATTTAGTTGGGGATTGGTCCTGCTTTGAGCAGGGAGTTGGACTAGATGACCTCCTGAGGTCCCTTCCAACCCTGATATTCTATGCTCCCCTAAATCAACACACGTCCCCAAGTCTGATTAATTATGTTGACAAATTAATCAATCTGGCAAATCCTTCTGCAAATACAGGGTGGAACCCTGGTTCTACTAGAGCCAATGGGAGTTCTGCCACTGACTTCAATGGGAGGAGGCAAGATTTCACACAAAGTATTTAATAATTCATAAACTATTTTTCATTAGATGTATTTTGTTTAACATATAACGAGAAAATCAAGGTAATTTGCATGTCATGCCCTTAGCCATGGTTGTAAGAAAGACATTCATTTTATAAACTGAATAATTTTTAATAAGCTCTTTTTATTTGTTTTTCAGAGGATATTATGAAATTAGAAGTGAAAAATTTCCAAGTGGCAAGACAAGACTCATATTGGGTATAGTCAAATTTTTCTCTGTACAGCAATACTTTTACTTTGTTTTTTTGTGTAATTTATACATACATATGCAAATTATAATATTTGTATAAAAGAAACATAATCCATGAGAAACCACATAACATTCCAAAACTGACACGTATTAAAACTATGACAGCTTGCTGAATTCCCAATATATTCTTCAACTTCTGGAAAAAACATTGTATGCTTTTATAATAGTCAATAATGCATATTAATTAAATACAGGGTTAATTCTGAGAAGAAAAAAGACGACAAAACAAAAGATATCAAATTTCATAGCACTGCACATTAAAGAGATAAGAAAAATTAAATCTAAATGCTACTATGTTACATGCTTATAACTAAAATGTTATATACCTACATAAGCATGTGTGTAAAACTATGATAAACAAACCTAATTAAAGCCTTTGGTTCTGTGAAAACAGCTAACAAAATACATGCTGCATTAAGTGCTTACAACAAATTACACCTCTACCTCGATAGCCAAAAAATCTTACCACATTATAGGTGAAACTGCGTTATATTGAACTTGCTTTGATCCACCGGAGTGTGCAGCCTCGCCCCCCTGGAGCGCTGCTTTACCGCATTATATCCGAATTTGTGTTATATCGGGTCGCGTTATATCGAGGTAGAGGTGTATTAGTGAAACAGGAGTTTAATCAAAGCTATATGAATCCAAATACTTTAGGCTGCACATCACGTGTGATGCTTCTAAAAATCTATGTTGGTCATTGGTCCTGAGCCAAAATGAATGACATTTTCCCGCCTATTTAAATTAAACAACAGAAAAAAGGACAGTGTTCTAACTTCAGGGTCAATACAACACATCAGTTATGTATGAAAATTTCATTGATCAGAAATGGCCACAGAGGGGAGCTATTTCTACAAGAATGGGTTTTACTTTGTCTTGTTAGGCCTTAGTTTATGCTAAATAAGAAAGCAAGCAATAAGGAAGGAAGCTAGTTTTGGCTTAGAGGGGAAAAAAAATCCACTATTTCTATAAAACTATTATCAATTCTATAGCTGACATTAACGTGAAGACCAGCTGTCCATATGAAGAGAAATATTTTCTTTAAAATTTGTCCAGCTTAAAATCTGCTTACATTCATTCACTATAAAATCAATTTCACAGCTGTCTGGTAATCGTTTAGACTACAAATAACCAGATTTATATCACTTTTCCTATTCTTTCCTCTGTATCATTTTGTTTCAAATCTAAGGTCATCACAAACCTAAACATTTTTTTAAAGGAAGTCAGTCACCTAATACTTCTGAAGTCTTAGATCTCCTTATACAGTATTAGTCTTATATAGTGGTTTTACATATTAACATTTCCCGTTTAATCAATACAAACGGATTACATCATAGAGAATTTACCTTAAAGCTTTACTTTAAAACTATTTTCTAAGGGTCATTTTAATGGGAGTATCAACTAAGAATAGTACAGAAAAATGTCAGATATAAAGCTGTGAAATCTGTCAGCAAAATTTGACACAAAGTCCCCCACAGATCAATCCATGCTCTCCATATGTGCATCAATCCCTTGGCACAATTGAGTAAAAGAGGGAGATTCAGCCATAATTCTGAATGTTCATATTTACCTGGGTTTATAAGGGATTCTGAAAGTTACATGAACTTAATATAAACATAGACAGATGAAGAAGAAAAACTTTAAAGAACAACGAGGTTAGAGATGGAAAGAGAGTGTGATCAGTGGAAGGAAGGATAGAGCAATCTAGCTAAGGCATATTTAACAAGTTTATCACAGGCATCTATAGAGTCTTTTCAGTAGTAAGGAGAACTTGACCGCCAGAAGCCGACAGCTGTCAAGAGTCCATAATACCTGGAGCTGATTGAAAAGCCGACGCTTTCATTAAAATCTCTTTGAACACGTTTTTACAATTTTTTTTTTTTGGTAAAAAATATTTCTCAGAGAAAATGCTCCAAGCGGCTCCGGTAACAGCCCTCAGAAATGAGTGAAAAGACAGGGTGAACAGCTACGCAGCTCAACAGTACCTTGGTGCAGTGCAGGGGGCTGCTCCGGCTGCAGCGTGGGGGTGTTTTGCAGACGCTGGGGGCAGGTACAGGCCAGGGGCAGCTCACCAGAGTTCTGTGCCTGGGAACTTTTGGGGACAACTAATTTTCTTTTGGTCACGTCAACTAAACAAGCCTGTCTGGGGCATGCCCCAGCCAGATACATGGGGAGCAGGAGTGACAGCGCTGCAGTGAGCCCCCACCGCCCCTGGTCTGAGATGGGGGCTGCGGGGGGGGGCACCCACCCCTTTCCCGGCCTCAGGGAGGCTCCCCCAGGCAGAGGATTGGCTCCACCCCAGCACCAGCACCAGCCCACCTTCTCGCCAGCTGCACTGAGAGGCTGCGGGAGCGCCGGGAAAGCAGAGAAACCCCCGCCCTTCCCCCCTCATTGGCGGACTCTTCCCTCGAGAACATCCAATCCCCAGCTCAAACCGTTCCCTTGGCAACCAGTAAACTCTCCGCGGCCTAGCGGGCGCGCGTGCTGGGAGAAGCCTGCCTGGAGCCGACTCCTCTATTGACCCCCCCCCAAACGGAGCCCCACCCCGCCCTTCCCCCAACATGAACGGCCGGGCTAGCTTGAGCGGCAAGCCCTACAGCGCGGGGGTGCGCATCGCCAACTGGAACGAGGACACGTACTTAGAGGAGGTACCTGAGCAGCTGCCATTTCCTAGGATCCTCCCCCCTCCGGCGGGCTTTCCTTCTGTCCCCTCCCTCGCCGCCCCCCCCCCGTTCCGGCGGGCTGGGGGCGGCCCCGCCTTCCTCCTGCCCGCCCCGCCCGCATTTCGGGCAGCACCTTCTACCGCCCCCTCCCCCCCACGCCATAAGCAGCAGCACCGACCCCCCTTGGGTTGGGCAGCACCAACCCTAAAGCAGGCTGGCATGCTAGGGGGGAGGGGGCAGCCTGGTTGCTAATCCAGGGGTGGGAAGGAGACCTGGTAGCAGCTGCCCAGCTCCTTAATTCCTAGAGCGTATGGGCGCTCGCTGCCTATGGCGTCTGGGGTGGGGTTACCATATTTAGTGCCTCTGAAAGGAGGACACTCCGGGGCCCCGCCCCCAGCCCCGCCCACGCCCCAAAGTCTCCGCCCCCTCCCCTGCTTTCCGCGAACATTTGAGTCGCGGGAAGCCTGAAGCAGGTAAGGGGGGGGTGTGGGGGGAGGAGGCGCGGCCCACCCCCGGCACCGCACCGCCGGTCCCCGAGCCCCCGGCCCAGCCAGCCCGGCCCCCGAGCCCCCGGCCCGGCCCCCGACCCGGCCTCCAAGCCCCCGGCCCGGCACCGCATGTCCCAATTTTCCCGGACATGTCCGGCTTTTTGGGATTTCCCCCCGGACGGGGATTTGGAGCCCAAAAAGCCGGACATGTCCAGGAAAATCCGGACGTATGGTAACCCTAGTCTGGGGCCATCAGGTTCATCCAAGTCTGTGACTCAGGCTCTGGGAAGGGGCTAGCGCAGCGGTTCTCAAACTTGGGCCGCCGCTTGTGTAGGGAAAGCCCCTAGCGGGCCGGGCCGATTTGTTTACCTGCCGCGTCCGCAGATCCGGACAATCGCGGCTCCCACTGGTCGCGGTTCGCTGCTCTAGGCCAATGGGAGCTGCTGGAAGTGGCGCGGGCCGAGGAATGTGCTGGCCGCCGCTTCCAGCAGCTCCCATTGGCCTGGAGCTGCGATTGGCTGAACCTGCGGACGCGGCAGGTAAACAAACCGGCCCGGCCCGCCAGGGGCTTTCCCTACACAAGCGGCGGCCCAAGTTTGAGAATCACTGGGCTAGTGGGTCCTATGCAGGCGCTGCTGCCAGTGCAGGGGGGACCTTCTCCACTGAATCCCAGAGACTCACTCCCATCTCATTCCGGCTTGCTGCTTGGCTACACTATAATATTAAATCAACCTAATTTACATCCGCATACAGCCACTGCAGTGATTACATCGCTTGGGCGCATCTACTCTTGGGTTCTTGTGTCGGCAGTGCGAGTGCTCACCAGGAGTTTGTACCGCTTGTACTCAGAGTGGGGCACGGCTTTTGAAAGCCAGTAACAGTTCTTCTTGGAGTGCTTGCTCATGTCCATTCCATATTAGGTGCCGGAAGTTTTTCCCTCAGGAGTGTGCATAGGGGACCGGCTCTGGCATGCCCTGGAGTGGCGCCCTCATGGCGCAGTATAAGGGGTGCTGCTGGTTCCCCCCACCCTCAGTTCCTTCTTGCCGCCAGTGACCGTGCTGAAACATCTGCTGCTTTGGCTTCGTTTTCTGTTCTTGTGAACTTTGAAAACCTGTAATATAGTTGGATATAGTTAGTAGTTTTTTAGTTACCCTTAGTAGTAGCTCTCAACTTTTTGTTAGTCCCAAACGGGATTCAGCCAGGGGACGAGGCATGCCCCGGTCCCAGGCTTTAAGCCCTGCAATCGCTGCAAAAGACCTATGCCCGTCAGCGATCCACATACCAGCTGCCTAAGGTGCTTAGGCGAAGGGCACATAAGTGACAAGTGATATATCTGCAAGTCCTTTAAACCTAAGATGAAGAGCGCTGAAAGCACTCCTAATGGAGTTGGCACTCACTCCGGCACAGGAGTAGCGATCTGACTCTGCACCGAGTACCGCGGCCTCTGTGTGCAGTGCTCCTCTGGTGCCGTCCATGAACCGGCACCAATCCCCCTCCACAGCTCTGAGGAAGAAGCCAAAAAAGACTGGGAGGGGAAGATCTCCTACCTCCCGTAAGAGAAAGGAAAGGGCTGGGAGTGAGCCATGACCTGTGCTGGGCAGCTCAATACCTCCTTCGGAAAGTTGGGCCCCAGTTCAAGTCGAGCGGTGCAGCCCATCCCATGCTTTTCCTGCGACCCCAGGTAACGGTGCAGGCCTTAGCCAGCTTCAGGTGCCATCAATACTCAAAGTGCTTCGAGCAGCTCAAGAGATCCTGATGCTCCCCGTGCCACCCACACCGGCTCCCATGGTACCCCCCAGTCTCGGGGAAAACCTGTGTTGGGACCTATGCATTTCCCTGCCTCAGCGGTACCGATCCCCATCGAGAGGGACGTCCCACCAGCGTTTGCCCACCTGAAGCCATCATGCCTCAGGACTGGAGAGGCAGGCTTAGCAGAGCCCTCTTTGGTCCCTGCACTGGGAGCATCAATCAAGGGACTCGAGGTGTACCTCGCCGGTAGATAGATGCCGACCCTCTGAGGCATGCGCCACCCAGCAAGAACTCTGGGACCAGCCCCAACCATCTCCACGGGCCCAGGACCAATCCTGGGACCGATCGGACACCAGAGACTGACGATCGCCAGGCCGTCATTGTCTGTTTCCAAGAAGGAGGTTGCCCTACTCAGAACGATCCTCCCAGCAACCGGCCTGTAGTAGCTCCCGTTCAATGTCCCAGTACCGGTCGAGTAGCGTGAGCCGTGGCTCACCAGGTATCCGAAGCAGATCTGCCGAACGCCGTAGGTCCCAAAGAGCCCAACCAAGACAGTCTCACTCAGGCAGGTCGGCTTCGGGATGCAGCAACCGGCACCAGTTGGACAAGAGCCACCGCTCAGCCCAATCCTGGTTGCCTGGTACTGACTGCTCTGCTTGTAGCTCCAGCTTGGAGCGAGATTCCCTGACTGTGGGACAAGCCCTGGTACCGGTGGTTCTGACTATGTTATCAGCACAGAAACCCATCCCAGGGCCCCAAGTGCAGCAGCCAGTACCATGGTTGTTGTACTTAAAGAACTGCACAGGATCTTTTCAGGGGGAATAAGGCAAAACACCACATTTATTAGTAATACATGTATTAATTAACACTGTATCATATGCATATGATATATATTACACTCATGCACTTACACACACACACACACACGCACGCATACTCTGTCTTGTTGTTACCAATTAGTTGCTCCCCTTAACCTCACTGGCCAGGTGAGTTAGATGGGGAAGCGGGGGGGAGCCGGGCTTCTGCTGATCTGGATCGTTGCTCCCATGTTGACAAGACGAGACCCGGGGTCCTCTCACTTTTATAGCAGCTTCCCTCTCATGCAAATCTGTACCAGATTCAAAATCTGTGTCTGTGTCCATTGGTCCTTTGTGCTTCTTCCTTCTGGGTGTTGTCCCAATGCTGCAAAGAGGGTATTTCCAAAAGAAGGTGCTTGCTTCTAACCCCCAAGGCCGTCAGTATGTCTGCTTTTCTTTAATGAGCCCACTTGACAAGTTTTATTATCCTTGGATCTGGCTTCCATCCCCTCTCCAAGGGTTGCAGCTGTCTGGAGGTGCTGCCTTCCAAGCCTTTACTCATTCACACCTCTTTCATTCAACAGGGCAATTGATTAAGAGTGGGGGGGAAGATCTTGTTCTACTGCTAGCAAAAAGACATTTTTCTTCTACTTTAACTATCCTTAGGGGCTATAACATTATACCAAGGCTTACCACAAAGTTTCTACATGAGGCTTTGATATAAAGTTCCCATATTAGGGGGGGGTGGGATAGCTCAGTGGTTTGAGCATTGGCCTGCTAAACCCAGGGTTGTGAGTTCAATCCTTGAGGGGGCCACTTAGTGATCTGGGGCAAAATCAGTACTTGGTCCTGCTAGTGAAGGCAGGGGGCTGGACTCGATGACCTTTCAAGGTCCCTTCCAGTTCTAGGAGATAGGTATATCTCCATTATTTCTTTTCTTTTCTTTCTTTCTTTCATATACCAAGGCTCATCAGTACAAGATTTCTATATTAGGCTTTGATACAAAGTTTCATGAAAACAGAGGTCACACGTGGGTAGACCGACTACAAGGTTAAATGAAGAGGCACAATGTAAAGTCATTTGAAAATTATCAGAGATTTATCTACATGGTATCCGTGGAATCCTGGGGGTTCTCCCAGGCTGCCTGATCGGTGTTGGGAGCCTTAGAGAGGCCAGCGGCCTCGGTATCCCATTCCCCTCCGGTGCGCGAGGCTTCAGCCCTCCAGGCAGCGTCCAGTGCTGCTGATGCTGCTGTCCGCACCATGGCTTCTGCTATCTCCATGCGTTGAGTCTCTTGGCTGCTCCTCTCTGGGTTGTTCACCCAGCAGTCATTGCAGGACCTGCCCTTCGATGGCAGGGCCCTATTTGCAGAGCAAACAGACAGCAAGTTGCATGGCCTTAAGGACTCCTGCATAACCCTGAAAACCCTGGGTCTCTACGTCCCAGCCCCGGTGTGTAAGCGATTCAAACCACAGCAGCCTCAGGGCCAGGGGAGCCAGCCTCAGCAGGACCAGCCCCATAAATGAGCCAAAGGTTACAAGTGCCACCCGAGCCATTTGCCTCCACTCGTTGGGCTCCACCCCATAATAAGCCAGGGCCAAACAGTCATTTTGACGGTGCGCCTGAGGGCAACCTACCAGACTATTCCCCGGATCTATCTTTCCCAGTGTTCTCCGACTGCCTTTCCCCTTTCTTCTTGGCGTGGACCGCTATAACTTCGGACCGCTGGGTCCTCAACACTGTGGAACGGGGTTATACCCTCCAGTTCCTTTCTACCCTCCCTTCCCACCTGCCTTCCCCATCCCTCTTCAGGGACCCCTCTCATAAGTCTCCTCGCACAGAAGGTAAAAGGATTACTACAGCTGGATACAGTGGAAGAAGTTCCTTTCGAGTACAGGAACAAGGGGTTCTATTCCCGGTACTTTTTAATCCCAAAGGCCAAGGGTGGTCTACGGCCCATTACGGACCTGCAAGACCTCAACAAGTACCTACAGAAGCTAAAGTTCCTCATGGTCTCTCTGGCTTCTATTATCCCCTCCCTGGATCTGGGAGACTGGTATGCCACCCTCGACTTGAAAGACGCATACTTCCATATAGCGATCTTTCAAGGACACAGACACTTCCTCTGGTTTGTGATGGGGCCCCACCACTACCAGTTTATGGTCCTCCAGTTTGGCCTGGTGACAGCACCAAGGGTGTTTACCAAATGCATGTCGATGGTAGCGGCTTACCTCAGGCGCTGGGGTATCTAAATCGACCTGTACCTCGACAACTGGCTCCTCAAGGGCAGCTCCAGGTCTCACGCCCAAAGGAATGTCACAGTGCTTCAAGCCATGTGCTGCTCTCTGGGCCTACTGGTGAATGACAAAAAGTCAACATTGGTGCCAGTGCAGAGGATAGAGTTCATCGGAGCGGTCCTCGACTCTACCTGTGCCAGAGCGTTCCTGCCACTGGAAAGGTTCCACACGATTGCGAACCTCATCACGGAAGTCTCCGCATTTCCTCTGACTACAGCCAGATCTGTCTGCACCTGCTGGGCCACATGGCAGCGTGCACTTATGTGGTCTGCCATGCCAGGCTCCGGATGTGGCCCATGCAACAATGGCTGGCGACAGTCTATTCCTAGTCCCGAAACCCCCTGGAGATCATTACCATTCCCCAGGAAATACTTATCTCACTGATATGCTGGACTGACAGCAGGACAGTCCTGGAGGGGGTTCCGTTTGACAACCCTGCTCACTCCATCAAGTTGGTGTCAGACGGCTGGGGGGCACATCTCAGCAACCTCCAGACACAGGGGATGTCAAAGACCTCCGAGCAGTCCGGCTGGCGTGCAGAGTCTTCTTGCCCCACCTGTCGGGCAAGGTGGTCCTAGTCCCGATGGACAAAACAGCTTTGATGTTCTACATCAACAGGCAAGGGGGAGCGCGCTCATCGGCTCCCTGTTTGGAGGTGCTCCATCTGTGGGACTTCTGCATCAGCCATGAAATCCACCTGGAAGCTTGTCACCTTCCCAGCGTCAGGAATACACTGGCAGACCAGCTCAGCAGGGACTTCTCCTCGCATCACGAGTGGTCGCTCCATCCAGAGGTAGCCTGCATGATCTTCCAAAGGTGGGGAACTCCCCAAGTGGACCCATTCACTACCAGACAGAACACCGATTTTGTTCTTGACAGGGTCTGAGCAAGGATTCCCTCTCCAATGCCTTCTTCCTGTCGTGGTTGGGGAGCCTGATGTACACGTTCCCTCCGATTCCACTCATCAGCAGGGCTCTGGCAAAGATCAAGAGAGACCAGGCGCAGATTATCATGATCACCCCGGCATGGCCTCACTAGCATACGCGCCAACTTTCCCCGGCGCCGGTGGGTGCTCACGCTCCCTGGCCCCGCCCTGCCCCGCCCCCACCCTTTCCCCACCCCGCCCCCATTCCAACCCCTTCCCCAAAGTCCCTGCCCCAACTTGCCCCCTCCCTGCCCCATTGGACCCATTTCCCAAATCCCTGCCCCGGCCCCACCTCTTCCCCGAGCGCGCAGCGTTCCCCCTCCTCTCCCCTCCCTCCCAGTGCTTGCCGCGTGAATCAGCTGTTTCGCGGCGCAAGCACTGGGAGCCAGAGGGAAAAAGTGGGCACGCGGTGCACCCAGGGGAGGAGGCAGAAGCAAAGCAGAGGTGGAGGTGAGCTGGAACGGGGGGGCGGGGCAGGGAGCTGCCATTGGGTGCTAAGCACCCACCAATTTTTCCCCGTGGGTGCTCCAGCCCCGGAGCACCCACGGAGTCAGTGCCTACGCTCACCAGCATTGGTTTGGCACACTCATGAGCCTTTCAGTCGCCCTTCCCTGACCTCTGCCCAACCAACCAGACCTGTTGTCTCATGACCACAGTCACCTCTTACATCCCAACCTCGGATTCCTCCACCTCTCGGCATGGATGCTGCATGGCTGAACCCGGAGGAATGGACCTGTTCAGAAGGAGTCCAAGAAGTCCTCCTGGAAAGAAGGAAGTCCTCAATTAGACTGACTTACCTGGCCAAGTGGACGAGGTTTTCCCGCTGGGCATCCAAACGGGGCATCTCTCCCTTGCGTTCCTCCATAGAGGCTGTCCTGGACTACCTGCTCCATTTGAGGAACCAGGGCCTGGCATACTCTTCCATTAGAGTGCATCTTGCAGACATCTCTGCTTTTCACCTGCTGATCCAAGGACAGACGGTGTTCTCCCATGACATGACGGTCAGATTCTTGAAAGGGCTGGAGAGACTCTTCCCGCAGGTGTGGGCTCCCATCCCGCAGTGGGATCTTAACTTGGTCTGCTCTAGGCTGACTGGCCCACCCTATGAACCGCTGGGTTCCTGCTCCCTTTCCCATCTGTCATGGAAGGGTGCATTCCCGGTGGCGGTGATGTCGGTGAAACAGGTCTCAGAAATTAAAGCCTTGACCTCAGAACCGCCCGTACACAGTCTTTTACAAAGATAAGGTTTGGTTATAGCCCCACCCGGCCTTCCTGCCAAAGGTGGTCTCCACCTTCCATATGAACCTGGACATCTTCCTCCTGGTGTTCTGTCCCAAACTGCACAAGACAAGTGAAGAGAGGTGTCTTCACACCTTGGACGTCTGGAGGGCCTTGGCTTTTTACTTAAAACGTACCAAGCCTTTCCGTAAATTGACTCAACTCTTCATCGCTACAGCGGATAGGATGAAGGGTCATCCAATGTCCTCACAGAGGATTTCCAATTTGATCACCTTGTGCATAAGGACCTGTTACAACCTGGCGGGGATTCTCCTGCCGCCGATTGTCAGAGCCCACTCAACGAGAGCTCAGGCATCTTTGGTGACCTTCCTGGCACACATCCCTATCCAGGACATCTGTAGAGCCGCAGCATGGTCCTCTGTCCACACATTTACCACTCATTATGCCATCACTCAGCAGGCCAGGAACGAGGCTGGATTCAGCAGAGCTGTGTTGCAATCTACGTCTGTGAACTCCTATCCACCTCCAGGGCTACTGCTTTGAAGTCACCTAATATGGAATGGACATGAGCAAGCACTCGAAGAAGAAAAGACAGTTACCTGTTTCATAACTGGTGTTCTTCGAGGTGTGTTGCTCATGTCCATTCCATGACCCGCCCTCCTTCCCCACTGTCAGAGTTTCCGGCAAGAGGGAACTGAGGGCCGGCAGCGCCCCTTTACCGCACCATGAGAGTGCCACTCCAGGGGGCACCAAAGCTGGTCCCTTATGGGTATTGCTACACCAGTGGTTCTCAACCTATTTACACGTCTCTATGTGTTATATGGGCCACATCAACACTATATCTATCTAATCTATCTATATACACACACTACTGTATGGCCTGGAGGATGTTGTGTGTGCTGTTTGGGCTGCAAGCAGGCTGCAGGTTGAGAACCACTGGTCTACACTAATGCCGCGTTGACCTTACTACATCGACATTGACTCTATGCTTCTCGTGGAGATGGAGTTATGAAGTCTGCGTAGATGGGCAGTTATGGCAGTGTGAGCAAAATTTTTGTGTAGACACTTACATAGGGCAGATCTACACTACAGGGCTAAGTCGACCTAAGTCAGGGGTCGGCAACGTTCAGTACGCGGCTCGCCAGGGTAAGCACTCTGGCAGGCCGGGCCAGTTTTATTTACCTGCTGACGTGGCAGGTTCGGCTGATCGCGGCCCCCACTGGTCGCGGTTCGCCATCCCGGGCCAATGGGGGTGGCGAGATGCCGCAGCCAACACATCGCTCGCCCGCGCCGCTTCTTGCCGCCCCCATTGGCCTGGGACGGCGAACCGCGGCCAGTGGGGGCCGTGATCAGCCGAACCTCCGCGTCAGCAGGTAAATATAACTGGCCCAGCCCGCCAGGGTGCTTACCCTGGCGAGCCATGTGCTGAACGTTGCCGACCCCTGACCTAAGTTATGCAACTCCAGCTACATGAATAACGTAGCTGGAGTCGATGTACCTTAGGTCAATTTATAGCGGTGTCGACTTACCTTATGCTTCTTGTTCTGGTGGAGTACCGGAGTGGACGGGAGAGCAGTCGGTGGTTGATTTAGCGGGTCTTCACTAGACCCGCTAAATTGACCCCCGGTGGATCGATCGCCACATGTCGATCCCCCCAGTAAGTGGAGACAAGCCGATAGATAGGTTGACGTAAGTTAGAGTACACTGTAGAGTAGACCACGCGTTGGTGTAAATGGGGAGTAACTCCATTGAAGTTAATGGATTTACCCTCAGTGTAAAACTAGTGTGAGATCAGACTCAGGTTCCTGGAATATTTGTGAGCCACCTGCCACAGGCACCTATTCATGGATTTCCACCTATATGGGGCCCTTTTAAAAAAATATTTAAATTGCATTTAAAGCCAAGATGATTTTTAAAATGCTGGATACTATGTTTAATTTTTCACTTTTGTTTTTAAACAGGACCTCTTGAAAGATTTTTTGTATAAAAGAGAAAAAGGAGAACTTCTAATACAGAAATCAAAGAGACTTAAAAATAATCTTTTAAAGCAGGTAATGAGTTCTTAGCCTTTCATCAATTCTGCTTCACCACTTATAAAATGTTTCAGTGAATCATTAGCATCTGTGTAGTGAGAATACTATGTTTTAGCATTCTATGTGATACATTACAATAATTTCAATAGTTTTAAAACAAATTGAAACAGTCTATACCAATCTATGTATATTTTAACTTAGATGCAACTATCAGTTTCGAAAGATGGATTTGTTCACTTTGGAGACACTGTGATGCTTTTGAGCCCTGAAAACAACAAATCACCTACGGAGAATTACGCTGCAGCGTGTGGCAATCTAACTTTGGCCGTTAATCCAGATGATATAACAGTACATACATCTGAGTCATTGCAAGTCCCCTGTGGATTGAGTGCAGTGAAAAGTGTGAACCCTGTTGGTCGAAATGCATTTCGTATCCTAAGGTTTGGTGTCTTGCATTCAGTAGATTCAGTAGTAGTTAAACCCTTGTGTTAAGGTTTGATCTTATTTTGTGAAAATCAATGTGCAGAGCAACATTTTATTGATTTCATACTAATGGCTTAATTTTTATTACACATTAGGCCCGATTCTGCTCTCATGCCAGTGTGCATCCAGTAATTCCAATGAAATCAATGAGATTACATCAGTATAAATCTGGTGCAAAAGCAGAATCAGGCTCACTGTATTTCTTTTTCATAAACTAACAAATGTTAAAGTTGACTAAACTCTACAGCTTATTATTGACATAGAGCAATATTTTTAGTTAACAAAGCATTTACAAACATAACTGCTTACCTTGTATGGATGTTATGAGAATTAGTTAAATCTTACATACTTCCTTCTTTTGTGCAAGGACATAAAAGAGCAAAGGGTGCTTCTTTGCCCTGACATTCTAAAAGTTGAGCAGTATCTCTGGATAGTTCTTGAGAATATTAGAAAAGATGGCATACTTCAATTGTAAACTGTTTGGGGTAGAGGCTTTCTTTTTGCTTTATGTGTATATAGAACCTACACTTCTGTGTAGATAGGAATGTTTTCATGAACTAAAAAGAAACTCCAAAAATATTTATTTTATTTATTTAAACATTCCCTGCTGTGCATTTAAAAGCCAAATGTTGTATCACTGTGCTAATGGAAGGGAACTAGATGCTGACCTTGACTAGAGACACCTGGATCTGTAAACTCACCAAAATCTAAAAAAATAAATAAACAGCATAAATTATGTAAAGTTAAATTTATTTTTAAAATTATTTCAGAATTGGTAATATAGATAAGGGAAAAGACGATGCAATTTTAATCTATAGCCTAGTCATAACCACTGAAGTGGATGATGGGGACATGTTGCCCTGATAAATGTAGCTACAGGACTAAAGCATTTTCAGTTTCCTCTTTCTTTATGAGGTTGTACCACTGCCTAGCAGTGCCCCTTTAACAAAATACATCAGTGTTGCAGAATAATACTTATGATCAAAGGAAATGAGTTATGGTTATTACTATGGCAACCTGACTTTTGAATTTAAATTCTCAACTTTGACATTTCATTAGCAGACATTTATTTTTTGCCTTGAAATGGATGATAAATCGATATGAAAACTAAACATGATAAATTACAGGGAAACACTCCTTTTGCTTTTTGGCAAGGATTTTTCAGATACATGAATTAAACATACAGAATGGGATTTTCAATGGAGCCTAAGGGAATTAAGTGCTGAACTCCCTCTGAATTTCAATGGCATTTGGACACCAAGCTCCTTTAAACTCCTTTGAAAATCCCAGCCTATGTGTTTAATGTATGCAGCTGAAAAATAGCATTGCGAGCCTAATTTTCCACTCTGAGGATTAAATATTTATGTAGTAAATTATTTAAATTCCAACTCTTTCTATAATGTATTTTCTAATAGTAATGTTAATAATAAGCAGTGACAGCAGCCTCTTCTATAATTAGTAATTCTGAACACACACACACATATATATACACACACACAAATCAATGCATATGGCATGTTTCAATTTATATGGTTCTTTTCCTATGTGAACAGTGCTGAAGGAAATTCAATGGGTGAACCCATTAGATTTGGGCAGAATTTTGGTCTTGGGGCAACAGGCGGTTTTACCGATCAAATGGTAAGTCAACACAGGTGTAAACTAAAACTGTAGTATATATTGATACTGTTAGTTGGGTTACTGTACATATTTTGCATTCTATTTTTGTGCAATAAAATATGCAATAGTTATTACTAAGCAAAGAATGAACCTGGAACACTTCATGTGAGGAGAGGGGATAAGCTATATACTGTAGAGCACTCAATGTGTCATATTGTACATGGCCAGACATACCAGTTTTGCAGGACAGACCTGTGGTCACATTCTGATTTAGGTTAAATCCAGAGTAAATCCAGAGCAACCACACTGACGGTCAATTGAGTTAATCTGCACTTGCACCAGTGTAATTGAGATAAGACTGTGGTTCCCTGTCTCATGGCCAGTAGCAGTGTGACTGTCATTTGGTCATATTCATAGCATATATGTTTAGCTATCAATATATTAAAATCTACAGTTAACATTTGCATAGAAGATACCCTATAGCCAAATCACCATCCTCTATGAATAAACTATTTGGGGATTTAAAAAATCCCCGTAAAACAAATATTTACTTGCATTTCCTTATCATGGCTTGTCTCAAATGCAACACCTATTCAGAGAGCTTTACCAAATTTCTAGGGGTCAGGAATTCAGTCCAGGACTATCAAACTCAGGTGATTTGAGTGAGGGATATTTTTTAAAAAGATGAACATTTTAAATATCTCATGAAACACACCACAAAATGCAGGAAGGTGGATGTTTTAAACTCTGCCTTTAAATGAATTGAGAACAAGAGACTCTCTCCTGAAAATGGAAGAGACTTGGCAAATCTGGAACCTGTGAATGAAAGTCTATTTTTTTAAAGTAAGTAAAATGTTAGTGTCTGAGTCTGAGTCAGGCAGCAGAATTCTAGGAAATGTTAATATCGTGTCTGTTCAGAAGACAGGAAGAGTGCAGCATCAGAGGACAATGTATAAAGCCATATAGGTACTACTGATAGATTTTTTTGGCCTAGCAACCTTGCCTGTGTCTTTCTTATCACAGTGACCCTTTGGAATGCAGATCTCATTTATATATCAGTGATTAACTTCTATAATCTCTCTCTTTTTGAAGTCACTTGTTCAATTTGAATGCAGCACACTATTCATAAGCTCAATCATGTAGCGTCTGTTATAGTTAAGAGTTTTGAATTCATGAGAATTGACTGACTGACTTTTCACAAAGAATCTGTTCCTAGTGTTGAAAAAACAGTTTCTTTTTTATAACTGCAGTATGTTTTGGGTCCGATCCAATGCTCATTTAAATCAGTGAGCATTGGATCATTCCTAACAGAAGAAGCATATATTTCAACAACAGAAATACAGTACTATTTCTGAAGCATAAAGGTAACCCCATGTTTGTACAGGCATTTTTTGTATACTCTTTCATGTTGGTCTTACACTTCTTTGCTTGCACAGATATAAAACTCTTCTTCACCAATTTTTTTTTTTTTGATTCTGGAATAAAACAGTCTTCATGCTCAAAAACAATCAATTTTGTAAACAATTATTAAAAACTAGTTGAGTGTTTTAAAAGTATTTTATATAAATTTGTGTGACATTGCTTAACACAAACAATTGTTCTTTTATCTGTAGTAACTTAGTAGTTTAATCATTTAAACTTACATTGCCATTCATGTATGTTTCCATTTACAGTTATATCTTGCAAGTGACCATAAATCATTTATGAGATTTGCTAAAAAATCATACCTTCAGCAAGTGTTTTTGACAGATGAGCTCTCCTATCTGACTTGCTGGCAAGCTACCTTTTTGGATCCACAGCTGCGTCTTGAATATGAAGGATTTCCAGTTCCTGTAAGAAATTATATAGAAAGTAAAACCCTAGTAAATGTTAAGAGTATTTAATTAATGCTATTGATAAACCATTTTAAAAAAGTTGCATTCATTTTATTTTTTACAGTATTCTGAAAGTCATGGTGAAAAGCAAATTATCCATACATAACTAGGGGAAACGGGGGAAACAGTCTGCAAATGATAGCTAATGGTTAGAGCAGGGGGCTAGAATTCAGCATTTTTGGGTTCCAGTGCTAACTTTGGGGTTGACTTGCTGTGCAATTAGGATAAATATTTTGGCCAAAATTTTAAAAAGTGGCCATTGATTTTGGATGCCTCGGGTTCTGCAGTTGAATTTGTAACCCCCACAGTCTGACTTTCAGAAGCACCGAGTATCTGCAATTCCACTTCTAATAATAGTAGCTGTGATTGCTCTTTACTTCTGAAAATAAGGCCCACAGAGCTCCAAAAAATGGAGGTACCCAAAATCAGTGGCCACTTTTGAAAATATGGCTGCTAACCTCAGTGTGTATATGTAACATGAATGTAATACTTACCTCACAGAGGTGCTGGAAGTTTAATTAATGCTTCTAAAATGCTTAGAGATCCCTCAGTTAAGACCTCTATAGTTCAAGGTAAATGTGAAGTAATGATATTATATTATAAATATAACTGTTCCTCCACTGCTAGCACTACTTCTGTTGTAATATATATCTATGAAGCTTCTGACTCTCAAAATCTGGTTAAAATTATGTAATTGATTAAGACAATATTCTCTTTTCATGGCAGTTTTAAAAATATTTTTAAACGGGTTAATTTAAGATCAATCCTGTTGTACTTTAAAAATAAATGAAAAGTGCTCTTTGCAAAAATGTAACAATACAGTAAAAAATTATTTTTAAAAATGCAGAGGCCCCCATTCTAGACTGTGCCCCAGCACATTTTATTGTGGAAACCAGAAGGATCTCTCCACCAGGAAACACCAAGTGAAACTGGGATTCCTCTGGTAGCATAGGACCATTCCCTGGCTTTACACTGCTCTTTTTTACAGGCCCAGCACTGGGGCATGCCCATGAAGGGAAGAAGTGTATTGGAGGAGAGAGCTTTGAGCAGGGGGTTGGACTAGATGACCTCCTGAGGACTCTTTCAACCCTAATCTTCTATGATTCTATGAGTGGGAGTGGCCAGAATGCTATACATTCAGCTACTGTGGGCTACTGGATGTCCCTTGGGGATCGCTGCAGTTAAATTGTAAAACCAGCTTATTTACGCTGCGGGCTGGACGAGCCCATGACAGTCCAGTATCAATGAGATACAAAGCGGCCCAGAATCAGAGCTTGTGTTTTTAACATGTTATATTCACTAACTCAAAACATTTCACTTGCACGGCAAAAAGACGTTTTAACAACAGTCTTTAAAAGGTCTGTGAAAAAGATTCTCTTGTTCTTTCTCTAGGCAAATACTAAAGTCCTTATCACTCATTGCCATACAAATCGGGGTTTAGCAGTTCCTAGGAACTATTGGATAAGGTAAGTGTAATTTATGACAATATAAATATCAGGGATGTTTTTCATGAATCATGATATAATGATGTACAAGTTCAGTATATCAAGAATATAAGCAATGAGACAAGTGCTCTAATCACACATTTAGTGGGAAAACAAAAAGAGTGCAGAACACATTCACTCACTCTCAATTTATTGTCAGGCTGTAATTTAGTTCTACCCTGGGTCTGCAATCAATCAGCTCAACCTTTTTCACATTTTCCCCTCAGATTTCCACTCTTCTCTCTTTCTTGGATGGTTCAGTTCCCCCTTTGAATATTCTGACCAATTGTAGTCCTTTATTTGTAGAGAAAGTTGGTATGAGGAAGTGTCATAGATCAGAAATATATATTTTAAAACAATGTAGGAAATTGCATGCAGGATACATGGGACTCTCACAAAAACCAAGTTAATATATAGATGTGAATGTAACTCCTGCATTGAATTAGTACTTTGACTCTACATTGTTAATGAGTATAACAATTCTTTCTCATTTAATTCCAAACAAAATTCAGCTCAGAATCTATATCAGACCCTCATGGAGGCCTTTGAAGCAGAAAGTTTGCTGGGGTGAGGTTGAAATGTTGAAAGCCAGGGAGCTTGTAGTAACCCAGCACAGCACCCAAAATCGGTAGAGTTGGCTGGGGAACTGGGTGTTTTCAGTGCAATCCTGTATCAATGGGGCACCTGTAGCACGCCAGCTAAAAAGAGCTGCCATTCACTAGTGGAAATTCTGAAGGAAGGCAGGCAGCAGCAGCAACACCTGCTCTTGGAGAGCTTTGGGATTTAGCTGGGTGAATCTGGATCATTGCTAACTTTTCCTCTTGGCTTTTGATTTCTAAAATTATAATTGACAAATAAAGTTTTTTAAAATGCATGAATAATATGGCTTAATAAACCAAAAACTATGTGAGACAAGGTATTTGCAAATTGGTTAGAGGAGTAATTTACAGTTTATATTGACTCACCGTTAATTTCTGAGACAGCGAGCATGGAGTATATAGTCAAATCTAGCCATGCTACTATTTTCTCTTGACAGGTCATACTTTGGAAAGGAATATGAAGTCATTTGTCACACCTATCTGGATTCCCATAAAGCTGAAGAAGATAAGAATTACTGGATAATAGTAACTGCGAATCCCAGTGATGATGGAATTACTATGTTTGACAGACCTAAGCCTCCCTCAGAGGAGACCAGAGAGAGAGAGAAGAATGAACTTTATGCAGGAACATAGAATGTAGTAGTCCAAGGTCAAAAACTTTCATTTTATTTATGCTTTTACAAAATGGAAATTCTAATTTTGATGATAATTAGAGCTTTGAGTGCATTTCACACTTTCTCTATTCACATTTTATTTTTAACCCTAGATTCATTTATTTTATAATCAGTTATGAAAATCTGCCATTAATTACACTGGGAAACCTCATTGAAGTCAGTGGGATTTCACTTAAATGTAACTGAAGACAGAATTTGGTCAATAAAACTGGTGATCCATATGCAAGCTCAGCTCCAGGAGTTTTCTTAACCAAGCAAGGCTTGATTTTCCCATTTTGATATTCACTGATGGTAACAGATGTGTCAGAAATTAGTAACACTAATGGCTTTTCCTTAACAGTCCTAAGAACTTATTTAACTACTTCTTTCAAAATAACCAATTGTCTCCTTTTTAAGGATAATGGATATATGGTAGTTTCCAAAACATTAAAAGCCAAAGGCATGCCAGCTTATCATTGGAATCTTCAACACTTAAAGACCAACTCAGAGAACTTTATGTCAATTGAACTCACTTTTTCCTCTGGCTAGCACAGCATTGCCATTTTGGATGTTGAGTCTTTAGGAATCATGTATTCAAGCTTTTCTCCAGAATTACAAGGTTGGGATGGATGAGCAGCAGCACTCTGACAGGCTATTGGTGTACAACAAGGGAAGGAAATTTTTGGCTAAAGGTACCAAGACAAATCTCTATTCTGATAAAAATGGCGAGGAATTTTTAATGTCCAAGCAATTCAGACAAGACCTTGGTTTTTAAAGTTTTACCAAAATAAGTTTCAAGGAACTCTGCAAGGGCTGATTTGACCCTGTCATGATTCCGAGCTGTATTTCTAGAGTCTGTCTGATTCAAACCCAGTGCCTAGGACTTTTGAACCACTGCCTGCATCCAATATAAATGATCAAATTCTTCTTCCTGGAGAACAAGAAATAAAGACAAAAAATTATGAAAGTAAGAAAAACTGATCATCCATTTGCTTGCTGCAAAGCTGAAAAACTACTGATGTTTGTGTACAAATCTATTGGTCTACAGTACCTAGTGAGTTTCTCTGTTATATACAGTAGTTAATTCCAGTCCTTGTAGGTACAGTGATAACTTTAAAAAGAAAGTAAATAAAAATAAGCACTGACTGATGGGTTGTCTTCTGTGTAACTTTTTTGGATGTTCTCTTGCTGCCACAATAAGCCAAATATATTGTTCATAGAATTGCTCTTTGCCCTTTTCCCATGACCATGCCAAATGGCAGATGGTAAACAAACAGATCTGGCTGCTCTGGTGGTTTAGTGGTAACAATGTGCATGGTTAATGGGCCTCTAAATTCTCCTGCCGCCTTAATCAATCTACAGTTGTTGCTTGCAGTGCTTACACATGCTAAAAATAAAAGCATTTTACTGTTTGCAATTATAATCCAAAACCGTAACCTATTTTAACATAATATATTGTTAGACAAAGACAAACAAGTGCTTTATTACAGGGAAGAATTTGAATTTCACAAGGCATAAACCAGTCGCATACATTTTTACCTTGGCTATAACTCTAACAGATGAATCCACGACAATTTAACTCAGTATTTTTATAATGTAATGGCATCATGATATGTTATAGTATAAACAATTAATCTCTTTTTAAAAATCTTATTTTCTTTTTAAAATTGAGTTTCTCTAAGATTTTAGTATAATCATACAGTTCTCAACACTGGTCACAAGATGGCAACCTTTTTAAAAAAAACAACAGTCCATCTGAACTGCTTTAAACATTTTAATCAAAATCATCCCTGATATATAACTCCACAAAACTTAATCAAGTTACAACAGGCTTGAATTAAGCTATTAGGTGTTTCCAGAGTGTTGTATCCTGTTTTTAGAACATGAAATTTAATTTTTAGGAAGCAAAACTAGGCATAAGGACACTTGAAACCACTCATATGAAATCAGTTTCTGAAAGACAGCTAACAGGAATGGAAAACAATTAAGAACTAAAACAAGTTTATAGGAAAGAGTATCTTTAGAACCCGTTTCCTTTATTTTCTAAACATAGAAGCAAGTACTCCTAGCTGCAATATATGATAGACAGCATAAACTATTTTAGGGCCACTGTACTACCTACTCTGTATACAGCAATCTTAGTTCTAGAGAGATATTTGGGGATTATTAAAAATCTGCAGATTTTTCCAATAAAACTCTATAATCCTACTTAGAATAGGTATTTTTGTATCTGATACACTGGGAAAACTCAGTGTTCAATGACACACACACTTGTATTTTGACCTCTGTGGTGGTGAATATATAGGGCTTTAATTTAAAATGTTATATGGCTCAATATCGACTCAAAATCTGAACAAGCGTGATGAAGACTTCTTTGCATGATGGTGGGCTTGCTTCTTCATGCACACTTGGCATGTATAGTTAACATTCTGGCTTCTTTTTGTGCAGAGGGAGGGAAGGAGAGTTACCTGCTGACCCCATGCTGCAGAAAACCCGCTGGTTAGATTTTTTCTTCCAAGGAGAAAGTTATTTATTTAATTCTGAGGGTTGAGTCTTTTGTTTTTTAACTGCACCCAGGGCCAATCAGAGGGGGGCCAGGAGGCCTCAAGCTCAAAGGGACCTCCAGCTCAAAGGGAGCCTCAGATTTAGACACCTGTTAATTTTTTGGCATTTGATAAGTTTCGCAACTTGTTTTTATGTGCATCCCTATCAGACCATAATGTGACACACTCTCACAGCCTAGAGCTGCAAATTTAAGCAAATAAGAGATGTGATTTGGTTTTTTGTTGACAGATATAGATTTTGTCATATTAAAGAGTTAAAAATGTTCATAAATATTAATAAAAATATATCGGTTCTGATGGCGCAAGATTAGACCGTGATGAACGTGTCCTCTCAGATCAGGTGATTATATAAATAAACCACTACTAGTTGCTGGTGCTGGATCAGGTGCATGTTGAAAGATTGAGAATAGTTACATTTTAGTGTCTTTATAGTTTTACATCTAGTTGACTCAGGAATTATTTATGTATGCTAATTCCTCATTATTATCTTCATATGGTAGCTAAAAAAGGTGATTGGTTGGTTGGTTGAGCCCTAGCTTGGTAGCTTGGCCATCATCTTACGCTTTCGTAGTCTATAGGCCCAGATTCAAGGTGAAAATTTGTGAGGACACTCTTGTACAGTGAGTTTTGTGAGGACACACGTTTGAAATTTTTGGACATTATCCCTCTGTCTGTATCCGTGTCTGTGTTTACTATATATATATCATCCCTTTGTCTTCAGCTCAGCCTGTTATATTATACCTTGCATGCTTGAGTTTTGATTCAGTGATAAGGATAATAACCTGTCTGTTTCATTTTGTGGTCTTAATTAGTATTCCTTTGTTTTAAGTCTTTTTTCAGCATTTGTGTACCATTTATCATTTGTGTACGTGTTTACAGTAGAAGATTTCAAGTGTAGATAAGATACTTATTTACATCAGAATATTTCAAGTGTGGATAGGCTACATATTTACTTTAGAACATTTCCGGTGTAAATAGATCAGATAGATCACTCTGAAGAGGAGATTTGAAAGTGGTGTGAGCAAGAGACGGCAAAAACAATGGAGTGAAGAAGCAGCTAAGAGCTCAAAGCCAATAACTTCATTTCTCAAACCACTGGAAAACACACCTTACCCAAAAAACAATGCTACAAATAATGAAAACTCTACAACTGCAACAGGTGATATTTCAATGCCAATACCTGAACAGTAGTCAGGAAGGAGATGTGCCAAAAGTAACAGATGCAGGAGAAGATCCTGTGTACGATCAAGAAACTCAACAGCAACAGGAAGATGTAGCTCTTACGCAGCAAGAGCAATTCATGAGTACTACAGGTTTGACTGTGACTGACATTGGAATTATTGACCAGAGCAATGCTGCCCAAATGCAATCTTTTCTTCAAATTATTTGTTTTGAAATTCCAAGTAACATTCCATGAGATGCTGATAATCATGCTTTCCCTACTCATCTGACCTGCACAAAAGACTAGTTATGCTGGAGTACGTATGCTCTGTACTGTGCACCAGGCTTCAAAATGAAGCACCAGGCTTCATTTTGAACAAAAGTGCTGCAAATGCATCAGTTCTCTCTGATCAATCAGGATGGCGCATCAACAGAGGCTGGAGGAAATTGAAAGACCGAATACCATCACATGAGAATTCAACATCACATAAAGAAAACTGTGTTGCATGGAAATCAGCCAGTAGGGCAGCATCAGCTGAAAGTTCAGTTGAGAATTTACTCTTGACTGAACTCTCTACAGAAACTAATAATTGGAAAAAAACTTCTTGAGCGCATCCTGAATGTCATCCTTTTTCTTTCTGAGCGGGGACTGGCTTTCTTTGGTTTCAGTCAACGTATTGGTGATCATGGAAATGGAAAGTTTCTAGGCATAGTTGAGCTCCTCAGCAAATATGACCCACTTTTATCAGAGCATGTTAAATATGTTCGAGAATCGCAAGAGAGTCAAAAGCGCATGCAAGTCCATTATCTCTCCACACGCATACAAAATGAGTTTATTGAGCTATGCGGGTCATTTGTACAAACAATCATTCTTGATGAGATTCAAAATGCCAAGTATTTTTCAATCATTCTTGATGCCACTCCAGATAGTTCTCACAAAGAACAGACTACTATGGTTATTTGATATGTTAAGATTGTAGACAGCTCAAAATTTTCAATTGAAGAAAGGTTTATTTTGTTTGATAATTTCACGAGAAAAACTGGAAAAGAAATTGCTGCTCGAGTACTAGCAATTCTAGAAGGTTTTAAGTTAGATTTTCAAGTCTGCATTGGTCAAGCCTATGACAGTGGATCTAAGATGTCTGGGCAATACAAAGGTGTACAAACAGTTCTGCTTGAGCATAATTCAAACTATTTTTTCCAGCTGTGGAAACCACACACTAAACCTTGTAGGTGTTGACTGCGCTGACTCATGCAAGGAGGCAATTACTTACTTTGGAGCTGTTCAGCAAATGTACAATCTCTTCACTAGCAGTCCAAAAAGGTGGGAAATTCTGAAGCAATATCTTCCTTTTTCACTGCATGGGATGTCCAAAACTAGATGCTCTGCGCAGATTGATGGTGTTCAACCAGTTGCGCAGCATTTGAATTCAGTGAGACAGACTTTAAATGAGCTTGAATCTCTGAATCTGCACATGTCCAAATTTGAATGCATTCTGATGTCATCTTTGTGGATGAAGCTACTTACAGTGATCCACCAAACTAATCTGGTAATTGAAGCACTCAGTGCTACACTCAGGGCCGGCTCCAGACACCAGCTTAACAAGGGAGAAGGGCGGCACCTGCGGCAATTCGGGGGCAGCAGGTCCCTCACTCCCTCTAGGAACGAAGGACCTGCCGCTGAACTGTCGCTGCCGATCGCAGCTTTTTTTTTTTTTTTTCTTTTGCTTGGGGCGGCAGAAATGCTGGAGCCGGCCCTGGCTACACTTGATGTTGAGAGGGATAACATTGAAAGACCTATCAATGATATTCAGCAGATTCGTGAACAATGGGATGCAATCCTGACTGAGTCCAAATTAGTAGCACAGAACATTGGCATTGTATCTGAGTTCTCCACCAATCGTAACTTACCTACTGAATCCAATGCCGAGCAGCACTACAGGGTCAATGTCTTCCTTGTCATCATTGACTCTATTCAGTCAGGTCTTATACGTTGATTTGAGTCACTGTGACTAATTGGTACCCTTTTGGAGTTTCTTTGGGAATTCAGCAAACTGAGTAATGAAGATCTACTTTCTGCAGCTGAACAATTTCAGCAACAGTACAACAAAGAAATCTCAAAAGATCTCAGTGACGAGGTCATCTTCCTCAAACGAATATATTCCACAAACTTTAAATTGGATTGCAAGCCAAAGGAACTGCTTCAAGAAATACTCGAACTTGGACTCCCTGGGGTGTTTCCTAATATCACAATTGCATTGCGTATTTTTGTCAGGTTGCCCACATCACTGGCTTCAGGTGAATGCACCTTCAACGTGTTGAAGCAGGTAAAGAACTATCACCGTTCAACTATGGGACCAGAGCATTTGAATGGGCTCGCCATGCTTAATATCAACTGTGACATTGCACGAAAACTAGATTTTCCCCTCAATAATTAGTGCATTTGCACAGAAAAAGCATTTGTTAAATAAAAAAAAAATTCATATTCAAATTATGTCTCACTCTTTATTTGGTGCCTTATTTGTGTCATCATTTTTTATTTTTATTATTGCTAGGGGCCTCAAAAGCTGGAAGTGGCCTGGGCCTCTCTGGACATCTGAGAAGGCCTGACTGCACCCATTGCTTTAGAATCTTGACACAGAGCCAGCCGCACCAAACGGACTGGTGTGGTTGAAGTGTTCTCCTACAGGTTTTTGTATATTGCCATTTCTGATATCTGACTTGTGTCAGGATAAATGGACACAAGTCAGATATCAGAAATGGCAATATACAAAAACCTGTAGGAGAACACTTCAACCACCCTGGCCACACAATAGCAGATGTAAAGATAGCCATCTTACAGCAAAAAAACTTCAGGACCAGACTCCAAAGAGAAACTGCTGAGCTCCAGTTCATTTGCAAATTTGACACCATCAGATCAGGATTAAACAAAGACTGTGAATGGCTATCCAACTACAGAAGCAGTTTCTCCTCCCTTGGTGTTCACATCTCTACTGCTAGCAGAGCACCTCACCCTCCCTGATTGAACTAACCTCGTTATCTCCATACTGATTTATACCTGCCTCTGGAGATTTCCATTACTTGCATCTGAAGAAGTGAGGTTCTTACCCACGAAAGCTTATGTTCCCAATACTTCTGTTAGTCTTAAAGGTGCCACAGGACCCTCTGTTGCTTTTTCCAAATGCAGTGTTTGCCCTCCCAATTCTTCTTATTTCCTCGGAATTAGTACCATCTTGGCTCATGGTACTTCCAAAATACATAAAATTGTCCACCTTCTCCAGTTTCTCTTTTTCAATTTTGATTTCTGTTCCTGTAGTCCCCATTAACATGACTTTACGTTTCTTTGCATTGTATCTCAAACCTATCTTCTCCATTACTTCTTTTAGTTGGCTTGTGCATTTTTGTAGTCCGTTGGCATCTTCACTGATAAGAGCAATGTCGTCAGCAAAGTCTAGATGAAGTACCCTTAAATTGTTCCATTTTAGGCCATATGTATCACTGTCGCATTGTTTTAATCCATAGTCGATGACTAGCATAAACAAAAAAGGAGACAGGTGTCAGGCAGGGATGCATCCTATCTTGATGCTGAATGGCTTACTCAATCAATTTTCATGCAGCATTTTGAGTTGGCATAGAATGCCTTCATAATGTTGATTAATTTTGTTGGAATTCCATATTGTTCCACAATTTTCCACGTTGTTTCTCTGTTTATACTATCAAATGCCTTTTGAAAGTCCACAAAATTAATGGCAAGGCTGCCTTGGAATTCAATTGTGTTCTCAATAGTCCGTCTCAGGGTGAAAATAGCATCTGTGCACAATCTCCCTTGTCTAAATCCAGATTGTTGTTCACGTAGGATGGTATCCATCTTTCCTTTCATTCTGTTCAGGAGGACTGCTGCTAGTACTTTTCCTGTGACAGATAGAAGTGTTACTCCCCTCCAATTTGAACAATTGTTTAGATCACCTTTCTTTGGTAACTTGATTATGATAGCGAGGGTCCATTCCTCTGGTACTTTCTCCTCTATCCATATTTTGTTACACAGCGAACAGATGATTGATTCCACGTCTTCGCCTCCATATTTAGGCATCTCAGTATGAATGCCATCCAATCCAGGTGCCTTGTTGTGCCAGTGTAGACAAAGCCTGACATAAAACACTACCAGCTGGTAAATTCTCAGTTGATGTACTGAGATTTGGCTACACCAGTTCCACTGATGTTAATGGGAGGCTAAAACCTACACTGATGTCCCTATGAGTGTGACAATGCCACCAAAGGGAATAGGAGTCACATATGGTTATATATGTGTATAGTCATAGGTAAAATTTTCAGAAATGTCTAAGAAACTTAGGCGCATAAGTCCCATTTTCAAAATGTCTTAGGAACCTAAGTGTGTGAGGCTATGTCTACACTATGCAGCTTTAAGCAATACAGCTGTGTTGCTACAGCCGTGCTACTAAAAGGCACACAGCGTAGCTGCTGTTTGTCGGCAGGTCAGAGCTCGCCTGCCGACAAAAAACTTCCACCCCCAATAAGCAGCATTTGTTTTGTCAGCAGGAGAACGCTCCTGCCGACAAAGCACTGTTCACAACGGCGCTTGTCATTGGCAAAACTTTTGTTTTCCAGGGATTTGTTTTTTTAACACCTCTGAAAGACAAAAGTTTTGTCGTTCAGTTGCCAGTGTAGACGAAGTCTGACTTTCAATGAAGGTTAGGCTCCTGAGTGCTTTTGAAAATGACACTTCAGTGTTTTTGAAAATTTTACCCATAGTTCTTATAGAGCCCTCCAACACACAAACACAGTAGAGGCAACATCAAAGTAGCTAAGAAATGAGGTGTATCAAGGCTTTAGTGGCTTTTGTTTCTTGGCAACCGTTGCCAAGCCTTTAACCTTTTAAAACAATATTCAGCATGTAAGTTATTATTATAGGGTCTCTAAAAGACTTAAACATGGCAATTTGTGAAATCCACTGCAGACAGCATTCTCTATCCTTTCTTCCTGGTTTCTTGCTACCTCTCCTGGTTGGGTTGTCTGGGTCTTCCTCCTCTTGCAGCCGCAGCTTTCAGTAGCGGGTGAAAGATTAAAAACTCTTGTATTCCAGTTCAAGTTTTTCTGTCTCTTCCTGTCTTTTTGCTGACAATTTTGGCAGTGTCAGCCTTGGCCAGAACACCCAAGATGTACTGTAGCCTTGCAAGTAGTGAGTGTAATTGACCACAAGAAAGCAAGCATATTTTGGGATGTGTGGATAGTTTGGGAGAGTAGGTACTTTAACACTGACACAACAAAAATCTGAGGTTTAGACGTGTGCGGGTGCACATGTGCAAGACTCTCTCTCCCTCCCTTGAGTTGTAATTTCCCTTCTCTTTTCTGAAAACATTAATGTCTCCTTTTGGAAACCTTAGGAGTCAGTGTATCAGAGAGAGAGAGAGAGAGATCCTGATTCTAGACTGTGTTTGAGTCTGGTGTGCCTGTAGGAGGATGGGGTGAGGGGGCAGAAATGTGGCTTTATGCCACCTTTACACTTCCTAGATTCTGACACTGCCATGGGCTAGTTTAGGCTCCCAATGTAAGCTTGAGCAGCCCTGGGGCTAGTCTAATTTATTCCCAGGCTGTAACTGTCCCCAAAGGAATATATGGCAGTGAAGAATAGCCCAAGCACAGGGCACTCTAGCTTCATGCTCTCCTTCCCCAGTATCACTCTGCTCCAGGGTCTGCTTTTTCCCCTAGCACACTCCTGCTCCATGGTCTGCAAGGGGGGAGCATAGGGTCATTCTGTCAGCCCTACACTATTGAGGGATCCTCTTTATGTCAGGGGTATTTCCCAGTGGAGAAATCCAGCTGGTTTCCAGTCCTGCTCACCAGAGCATCATGAAGGTGCTGAGGAGTAGCCCAGAATTGGGTCCAGTATATGAATTGCCTTTTTCCCCCCCTACTAAACTATTCAATGTGATAAGTCCCTTCAGGACATGCTTAGGACGGGGGAGGGGGGGAGCATCACTATTGTTAATAATCCACACCTAAGAGAGAAGTGACTGTTAAATGGCATTCCCATTTAGGTGGACTACTGCTGGGATAGCATTCCTGCTTTCCCTCCCTAAAGATTCGTGTTGCTCATGAGACTCTTCTGCCAATGAGACAGAGCTGTTCAAAATCTTCCGAATGACATACAGGTATGTGTCAAACCTGAAACGTGGGCCAAGGCTGCCAAATTTCTGGCCAGTGTGAGCCAATTTGTAGCCAGCTAAGTGGTTTTGACCTGAAATCAGGTAAACCTTGATGATTTGGGCTGATTTTTATAGTGGCAAAAATGTCACCCTACTCTGGATCTTTTCTATTTTTGTCCATGTGTTCTTCCTTTTTCAGATGCACGCTAACATTTTTATACAGGTCCATGCTGTCAGCTGAATAACTATTATAAATTAGACCTTTGTCAGAACATGGTTTTTTGTTCTCAGTGCTACAGTGAAACTTGTGAAGCATTCTGAAAGTGTTTGCAGCTAAGCATTTCCCTCTTCCCTATGCTAATTATTCTATAAACAGATATTAACTGAGGGTACCAGGTTAGGCAGTTACGGAATTTGTCCTGAAGTGCTACTGATTTTAAACAGTGAGACTCTTTGGAACTAGTGAATGGCTTCAACAGAGGACTGGACTTTACATAACATACTGAAACACCAACACAAATTCCTGCTCTCTATGAAATTAACTTACAAGGATTTGGGGACCAGCTGTTTGCACTGCAGAGGAGATGTATGCAACCTTTCCCTGCAGGCAATTATTTTTTCAGAACAGAGCATTCATTCATCAAAAAGAATTCAGGAAAAGTTGATTTATACTGAACATTAGGTCTCTTACACAACACTGCTGTAAGCTGTTTAGCTTCAGAAGTTAAGCATTATATAAGGCCAACTAGCAGTGAAGGTTTTTTTTGTTCAGTCCATGTAACCTGCAATGACACTTGGATTTTCTGCAATAACAAAAGGCTCATACTGTAAATAAAGATGTTAATTCAGAATTGGTATAATGACCAATAACAAGTTATCTGCAACCATAGGAGACTTGAGATGCTTTTTAAAGCTGCTGTATGAAACCCAGAGCACACTAACATGCTGGGTGAGAGCAATTTTTTAAAATTAACTGAGTAACTCACTAACGGTGATACTCCTGTGTCACTTCCATTAAGTGAGTATTCAGCAGCGGGGGTTATTTTGCCTGACATTCAAGAGGACGTTTGGCTGGGTGGGATGAAGGAGTCCAAAACTTGACAGAGTCATGAAAAGGGGGGAGGAGACATTCTGAAGGAGGCGTGAACACAAAATGTTCGAACGTAAGTGCACAAATTAAAGCTGCTCAGAATAGCTTAAATGTGCAGTTCCATCAGCTACATGGACGACATAAAGATGACACTGACCATGAGAGCTTAATGAAGGTAAGGTAACTTTCCCTGTAGGAATGAACTATGATCATTTCTCCAGTGTCTTAGGTACAAATCCACTCTCCTTTAAAACCAGACCAGGATGCCTTTTTGTTTTAATTCTTTTTTTTCCTTGAACACAATAAAAATGTTCACCTTAATAATTTGTGTTTCAGGCATAAAAAGGGAGCAGCATGACCCTTAATAATAGCCTGCAGTCATCTAGCTCCCATCATCCCAAAGAATCCCAATGTGATAAACCATTGGTAACCGAATAAAAATTAAATCTTGTTTACATCCCTATTTAATGACCAAAACTATGTAATGCCTGCAGATTAAAGGATAATCAGACCCACACCTAACAAATGACAATTGATGGCTTCAGATGGGCAGAGAACACAAGTCCTTAGCCAGGTAAATCTGTTTCCCCCAAAAGATTAAGAGCATTGCCCAATTTGGCCAACTTCTCAGTTCCATTGTCCGATTAACTTAGAGAATCAACTGAAAACAGCATCCTCCCACCCTCCAATCCCAAAGCTGCAGGGTTTTGAAGGAAGTGAATCCTCTCAGTAAAGAATCAAACTGAAATATGTTCCAGCTCAAATGACTACAAGAGCTTTAACCGCAATACTGTGGAATCATCTGCTATAAAAACACACGCATACAGGTTCTGTGGCAAATTGCACAGAGTAGAATAAATGTCCAGGCAAGCTCTTTAGGGTTGAGACAGTAATTTATCACATGTTTGTACATGGGATACTGGGATTCAGTCTAGTTGCAGCCTTTCAGCACTACCTCAACAGAAATGTTAAATAAATAATAATAGTAGTAGTATCAACCTGAAATAACTATGTACAGCTGGGCAAGAGAATCTCTTGTACTGCTTGGAGCCCAGGGTCAGTTTTAAAAGAGGTATGAACAGGGCTCAGGAGGCAGCTTTGTCATATTTTGATGCAAAGGCTGTTGCCAAATCTGAGGAGTTTTAACCCTTTAGAACAAAGTAATTCCTAGTGGTTTCTTGGGGACGACAGGAGTTGCTCTGCCAAGGAGGAAACAGACTGTAATAACCTGAGCATTAAAATCAGCTGCTGCTCCAGAGGCATTGAGAAGCATTGCACCTATCTTTACAAGAGGTGCTAGAAGTGAACCTGGGAATTACAGATCCGTGAACCTGACCTCAGTACTAAGCAAATGAGTTGAAACAGGAATTAAAGATATAAAATTGCCTACATGAACACGATACGATAGGGAGAAACCAGCATAGCTCATAGCACTTTATGGTCTAAATGGACCATTTATGATCATCTAGTCTGACTTCTTGCATAACACAGGCCATAGACTTTCACCCAGTAATTCCTGCAACAAGCTCTGTTCAGGCTCCAGCATATCTTTTCTAAAGTCATTTAGTCTTGATTTCATGACTTCAAGCGATGGAGAATCCACCACATCCTTAGGTAAGTTGTTCCAATGGTTAATTACTCTAATTGTTACACATTTGGACCATATTTCTAATCTGAATTTGTCAAGATTCAGCCTCCAGCCATTGGAACTCTTATATTTTTCTGCTAAATTAAAGAGACCTCTACTATCAGAAATCTTCTCCCCATATAGGTAGAGACTGGGATCAAGTTACCTCTTAACCTGTTCTTATATAAACTAAATAGACTGAGTTTCTTTAATCTTTCATGGCAAGGCATGCTTTCCAGACCTCAGATAATTCTGAACCCTTTCCAATTTTTTTTAAAGTGTGGACGTCAGAACTGTATACAGTATGGTCTAACTAATGCCTTGTTGAGTGATAATGACACTTCCCTATTTCTACACGATATTCTCTTGCTTATAACACCCACCCATCCCTCTGCTTATATATGTAAAAGAAAGTTTTGCCTCTCCAGTTTACTGGAGTTCTTTGAATGAGTCAACAGAATAGTGGTGAAAGAATTCTACCTACTGGTTCTTCTATTTGTACTTTCTAAAAGCCTTTGATAAAGTCCTTCACAAGAGGCAGTTTAGGAAACGAAGTTACCGTAGGGTGAGATAACTTACTACTATAGATTAGAAAATGGTTAATAATTAGAAAACAGTGAGTATGACTATACAGTCATTTACAAAATGGAAGTGTATTAATAAGGGGATGCCCCAAAGATCTGTACTAGGATTGGGGTTATTTAATATGTTCACCAATTATCTGGAATGTGTGCCTGTAAGTATGTGTGTGTGTGTGTATGTGGGCGGGGGGTAGTCAAGGGAAACAGTCAGACAACAACATTTGTAGACAATCGATAATTGTTTTGGAAAGGCAAACCTAGAAAAGTCTTAATGGGACGGATTGGGCAACAAGATGGCAGTTGAAATTCAATGTAGGTAGGCATGAGGTAATGCATATTGGGAGGAATGATTTGAACTACTTATATACACTGATGGTTTCTAAATTAACCACTCAAGAAAAATACTTAGGCGTTACTGTGGACAGCTTAATGGAAACTTCTGCTCAGTGCACAGCAGTGGTCAAAAAAAGCAAATCAGATGTTAGGCTGTTTTAAAAACTGGATAGAGAAAAATACTGAAAATAGTAGAACACCATAAAATAAATCAATAGTACGTTCTTCTTTTTAAAAAAAAAAGTGAGTTCAGTTCTGGTCACATTATCTATGAAAAGATATAGGAATGGCCTGGAAAAGGGCAATGAAAATTATTAAAGGCATGGACAAACTTCTATAAAGGGCCAGGTTTTAAAAAGATGCTAAAATCCGAGGCACTCAAAATTTAGGTACTTTTGTAGATATGGCTCGTAATCTCTTTACACCTCTAGTTACCAATTTTTAAATGGGGATAATAGTATTTACTCACCTTTGTGAAGCACTTTGAGATCTATGGATGAAAAGTGAAGCGTATTGTCATTATTATTAATAACTGTTATTAATGGTAAGTTAGAAAAACTGAAAGCAAAGACGGTTTTGCCTGGGGAAAAATGAAAAGCTTGGGGCTTCAGTTTGTGTCTAGGTATGGGGCCTTATGTTAATATTACACCTGTACCCCGATATAACGTGACCCAATATAACACAAATTTGTATATAATGTGATAAAGCAGTGCTCTGGGGGGCGGGGCTGCGCACTCCAGCGGATCAAAGCAAGTTCGATATAACGCAGTTTCACCTATAACGCGGTAAGATTTTTTGGCTCCTGAGGAGAGCGTTATATTGGGGTAGAGGTGTAGGTGTTAATTCAGGTAGTCAGCTTCTAGGCTAATGACCACACAGGCCTGGTTGAAAAATTGTGCTGTGACTTATAGCCAGCAATATCCACCCACCTGCTTGTTGCTGCAGTAGATAACGTTTGCTATACAGTAAATAGCTGTCAGATTTGTAAATTTAACATTGTTTAGTCTGAGCATAAGTGAGGAAAATGGGAAATCTGTCCGGCAGTGGGGTGGGTGGGGTTTGAGACAGCGTTGTTTTCTGCCGAGGATTTTTATTTTTATTACCAAGTCCTGGAGTGCCTGGAGGATGCCATAAGGTCCTTCCGCCACCCCAGGCTATGAAACTGGGAGAGGAAAATATGAATCAACGCAGTTTTATATAACTTACAAATGTGTTTAGCATTTTCTGTGACAGAGGGAAGCCAGTCAGAATGTTTAACTGTTTCTTCTGTGAACTTTATTTTGTTGATCCGGAGGTTTGCTGTATTCTAGGCTTGTTTCAGATCAGGGACAGGCTGTGTCCTTGCCACATGACTAATACATCCTAAACCCAATAAAATGGAAAGGAAAAATTAAAGATTATGCAATGAAATGGAATTATTGCCCCTCTCTTGAGAAGCATATGGAATAGTGGTTTGAGCATAGGACTGAGAGCCAGGAATGACTTAATTCTAGTCCAGACACACTGAATTTGTCTGTGGTCTTAAACAAGTCAGTTAGGGCTAGATTTTGACTAGTTTAATGTGACTACATAGGGGAGTAGGGTAGAGAAAAGGCCCTCTCCATGCAGCTACTTTAGAATTAACTGGATTGAGTCTGGGACACGGGGAGGAGAGGAGGTGGGTGGGAAGAGGGCATGTTGTGGATGGAGCCATAGCTGGCACAAGAGGGGAGTAAGCTGCTCCTTCAAGAAGAGTGAAATATCTTGCTGGTCCATCTCCCCAGAGCCAGAAGAGAGCAGGGCAGGAATTGTGACTCAGTCCTATATACCACTCTTTACTCAGGGCTGAGCATAAAAGCCCTTTGTCTCTCTGTCTTGCTTTCCCCTTGGTAGTTATGATGAGGATTGATTAGTTAATAACTGTGAAGTGCTCTGAAGATGAAAAGCCCTCAGTATTATGTATTTGGGGGGAATAATTATTTCCCCCTCACACAAAAGCGCATCTGAATAAAAACTGACCGACTGTGTAACCCTTAAAATGACAGGAGAATTTGCAGTTGTCTCAAACAAAACAAACAACCAAACAACCCTCTCAGTAGGGACATGATAACAATGACATTTGCACCTCCTTTATCATGATCAGTTTTTCTCTCTTCTCATACAAAGGAAAGTCTCAGCTCCCTTTGTTTGCTTTAGGCTGATGGCCACCTCCTCTTGAGCCAAACTCTGCTATCCACTATACAGACTTTATTTCCCAAAGAACAGCCTCCTGAAGCCCTTTCAGACCTTATGAAAGGAGTTTTCACTCAGGTTAAAAGAGAACTGTGTGTTCTCTCTCTGTCTCTCTTTCTCTGGATGTGTGTTTTGTAAAAAGAGTAATAAATTAATCATTTCAACTTTGGGCAAGGAGTCTAGGTGTTGTATTTGTACCCTGCACTTACATAAACACAGCAAGGGTCAGTTAACTAATGAGTGGCTGGAGTGGGAAGCTGAAGCTCTAAGATGATCTAAAACATTTTAACACATTTTCCATATAGGAGACCTTGAAGTAGTTGCATTTGCTTTCTTACAACAGAGTCAAGTCAGTTAAAGTCCAAAGGAAAGATTGAGGTTTTACATTTCTGTTTGTGGTACAGGAAAAGGGTTACGATCTCAGTGGTTGATTCAGTGAAATAACATCTCCTTTATACACATCTGCCTAGCAAGTAGGGCGGTAGTTGGAAATACCCAGTCTAAAGCATTAAAGATTTGCTGGCAAAGAGCAAAGGCATTTTCTGCCGGGGAAAAATTGTTATATTGAGTAGTCACTTTGCATGCTTAGGACTTACAAATACCCAAACACCCTGGACTTACAGTGTATTTTTTATTTTGTAAAGTATTAACATACTATGAAGTGACTCCGCTGCAAATTTTACATCCAAAGTGTTACAATAATGATCCTAAATAAGAAGATATTTTTGATATTTGACAATGGTAAGTGATATATTTATACCAAACTGTTTGGGTCTCAGGAGTGTTTATTCTGCTGTTTGAAGATGCAAATATGTTTAATTTTCAAAGTGTTTTTCTTTGACAATTTAAATGAGACGAGTAAATAGCTAAAACGTAAAGCCAGGAGCAATTCTTCCTGTGTGAATTTTGTGCTTTTGCTTTTCTGTTCACTATAATGAATATCTCATTTTAAAGTGATAGGGGGAATTTGGAGTGATATAGCTGCTCATCTTTGCTTGTTGTTTGATTAGTATTCACATGATAAAAAAGGAACATGTATATTTAGCCAGTCAGTACCTGCAAAATCGGATGTTCTTATTTTGTTGGACAATATTTTCCCAGGTAAGCATATTTAAAAGTAGGGACTTTCCCACAACAGAAGCTTTCCTTATCTGTCACGGCCTCTTCAAGCTTATAATACTATGAGAAATAGAATAGAAACAAAATAAAAAATTATATCATCCACTATGTAAATGAGTTTGCAAATCTATAAATCATCTCTCTCACTGGTAGTGAGCAGTGAGTAGAATTTAGAGGAAAGGTTAGGGGGGTTTCTGTTAAGCTGTTGTTAAGACCCAGTGCCTTTTTCTGAATCATTTCAGAACTTTATTTCATTTCAACTGTCTAGTCTACATTTTTAAAGATTTTATTTTCCTTTAGAGAAACTATGCTGAAAAATACAAGCATATTTTAGCCTCAGTGAGAACTGGACAAAGCTGATCCTGCCACATATTTGCAACCCTTTTAAAATGAAACCTTAATGTGATCACCCATCACACTCTCAGAGAGTACTTCCAAGCAAGAAGTCCAAATGTACCATTTATTTGAATCAGAGTGCAATGCTATCTGATGCAGGAAATCGGTAAATTGGTCCAGAATCTCAGCCTCAAATCGGAGACATATTTGTTTAGCCATATGCTATAAATAAAATCCCTAGACTTGGAACCTGGCCAATATTATTAATACAGTGTTCACTTGATAGTTCCATTTATTATGAGTCTTATTAGTAACTGCTTCATACACTATGAATCTAGAGAAGCAGCATACAGAATAGTATATTAACTATATACTGGCGGAACTGCAGTGGCTGCAGAGCTGGTATATCCAGTGCCAGGAGGATCACCCTGGTGTAAAGGAAACTCGCTGGTGGTGCACAGTCAATGTAGAGGCTCCTCTTGTATCTCGCCCTGCTGCAGCGAGAGGTTATGGCTGTTGGAAAAGACAGCTGGGGGCAGAATGCCATTATGCTGTACTAATTCCTGGCTGCTGCTTTGGCCTTGTGAGTCTCTTAGCACCCAACACAGGTTTGAACAGCTGCTCTAATTTACACGGGAGCGCTGTCACTGCACACCATGGTCTCTTTACACCAGTTTTGCACCTACTTCCTCACCTCTAGCCAGGGATCTGCACCAATGGTTTTACTCCTGCTGCATTTTGCATCATTCTATCCCGCGCATATATTACAGTATATACGCTCGCTACTTTTTAGAGTGATACTATGTGTCCATTTACACCTTATAAGAAGATATTTTTAGAATATGGTTGGTAATCTTGGGCTGTCACTTAGTACCAATTTGTCAAAATGGGCCTCTGTTTTGAATTTCCAGCTTAAGATAACGTTACTAGCTCCTGATTTTTCAGAGATGCCAAACACCTATAACTCCCTTTGACTTCCCCTGAAGTTATGGGTGCTCCCTAACTCAGACCCTAGGTGTCTCAAAGTGGACACCCAAAAATTAGGCATGCAAAATTAGAGGACACTTTGGTAAAGTTTGGACTTAAATTCTCTATGCCTTGTCTGTTAAAAGAGATTTATCGTACCTATTTTGTTTTTGATCCTCAGATGAAAGATGCTGTAGAGGTACACAGTAGTATTATTTAGTTTTCAATAAAAGCAACAGAGTCCTGTGGCACCTTATAGACTAATAGATGTACTGGAGCATAAGCTTTCATGGGTGAATACCCACTTCGTCAGATGCATCTGACGAAGTGGGTATTCACCCACGAAAGCTTATGCTCCAATACATCTGTTAGTCTATAAGGTGCCACAGGACTCTGTTGCTTTTTACAGATCCAGACTAACATGGCTACCCCTCTGATAGTTTTCAATGTTTAAACCGTTGTCATCATAGCAATACAAAATTTGTAAAATAAACCTCTACCTCGATATAACGCGACACGATATACCACGAATTCGGATATAACGCGGTAAAGCAGTGCTCCGGGTGGGGGGGAGGGCGGGGCTGCACGCTCCAGCAGATGAAAGCAAGTTCGATATAACAGAGTTTCACCTGTAATGCAGTAAGATTTTTTGGTTCCCGAGGACAGCGTTATATTGGAGTAGAGGTGTATTTACGATGTAGGTTCATGCAGTAAAGGAAGTATAATGATACCACTTCCCACTCTTCAAGTCTATGTAAACTGATGATGGACTTTCTACTGTGCCCCAAAATTTATGCTCAGGATCTGTTGGACCAATGGGAAAAACAATTCCCAAAGTGAAGAACCCTCAACTCAGAACTCCTTGCCAATAGCTTTGATATATTGAAATCTCAGTACTGCTAGCACAAATGCATCAGCTGATCTCAAAAGTCATGGTGGTGCATGGGAGAGAGCCAGTCACTCGAAGGCTAGGACATAAAGTATGTAGGGCTTTAAAGATTAACATCAACATAATCAATTGCAACCAGGAGCAGATCGGAAGCCAATGGAATCTCAGGAGCACTGTTGTAATGCCGTCCCTGTCGCCAGCACTACCACTAAGCAATCGCGTCACAACATTCTGCACCTTATTATGCAGTTGTTTATTTGATAGCAGATATTGTTAACTTTAATGTAAGTGTGGTATGTATGTGTTATGTATTATGATACCAGTTGGCGTTAGAGGTGACCAGATTGAATAAATTAGCTGGTAAAAAAAACAGCCACTGAAATCTTTGACACCACAAATAAAAGTCATACACTTCGAGTCTCTTTATGGCTATCGTGGTGTTGGAGAGAAAGGAAAGCAATGTAAATGTGAAGGGGTTTCAAGACTCATTTAATGCAGAGACGGAGCAGCTAAATTAAATAGCTTTACCTTTGCCAAGTACACAGGATGACAGAGACTCAAAAGGTGACTGCTACTAAGCCCTTGCAGCTGAAATAACAACTGCTCCCACAGATGCAATAAATTCATCTTACCTAGTTACAGACACTTAAGGGGCAGGGGATTGCCTAATTCTTCACCAAAGGGTGGGAATAATTGACAATGCTAATTTTATTTTTTAAATCCTCCAATCAAAATACAGTAGTATGTACTACCTGTGTTTGTGTCTGATCCAAGCCCATTGAAGCCAATGGAAATCTTTCACTGATATCTGTGAGCTCAGGAGCAGAGCAGATTCCGGAAGCTTCACTCATGTGGAGTAGTCCTTCACTTCTTGAGTACTCCCAGACATTCCAGTGGGGTTGCTTGAGGAGTAAGGGACTAACTCTACATCAGTAAAGGTGCCAGAAGCCAGCCCAGAACCTACAATAAAATGTAAAAATAGCTGGCCCTAAATGCAACTTTTATACTGAAGCCTTAAAAAATACTGAGACCATTTTCATGTGATTTTGCAGATAGAGAAAGTTCATTTTTCTTTCACACTATAATTTTTCCTGATAAATCACATTTGTTGGCAATTGATAATCCCCCTTTCATTCCACCTCAAGGGCCCTTTATTTTGGTTTGCCGTTCAGGGGCGTATAAATCAAAAGGAAAGCAAGGTCAGATGAAAAAGCAACGTTATGTGACTGGAAATATGGAATAAAGAGGCAAAGTCATAAAAAATAAAATAAAAAAAACCCAGAAAATCCCCAAACAGGAGAGCTTACATAAATTATGACTGTTCAGGAGCTGCAGTCATTTATATACTCTATGATGCTAGCCAATTACTTGCAAAATAGCTGGACACTACATTCAGCACCCAACTATTTACTAGTGACTAGACTGTGTTATATAGGAGGCCAGACCAGATGACCACAATGGTCCCTTCTGGCCTTGGAATCAATGAATCTAAATGAAATGAATGACTTCGAGTGATTTCAAGCACTAAGCCATACTATATATGCAAGCATTCTTTTGTCCACCTCCAAACTCTTACACATGATCTATAAATAAATACAAATAATTCTTTAAACAACAACCCTCACTGTGCTAATAGGATAACATTCCTGCCATGCCCCACATGCCATGGTTCTCAGAATCCCACACAGTCAATGGTCTCCAAACAGTCACTGCTGTATTTCTCAGTCGCATGCACGGCCAACACATCATTAACCCATTCGCCCAGGGCTGCATTATCCAGCCTGGAGGTGGGGCAGAAGCTCATGTGTGGGATGAGCTCTTTTGGTAGCAACCATCTTCTCCAGTGAAAATGTTATGCTCCATAAAAACAGCATTGTAGATAGTACATCTAAAACACAAGTAACAGTGTCCACCAGAGAAAGACCTAACAATCAGATACAGCACTGTAAGTATACAGGTGCATTGCACAAACACACAGAAAGACAAGATCCATATGCCAAGGATCTTATAACCTAATTCAGGCAAAGACAACACATGGTCAACACTAAGCAACAGTTCAATAACAAGAGGCCTGGATGCAATTGGTAAGGCTCAAGGTAGCAAGGTTTCACAAAAGAGGTGGGTTTCAAGGATCTGAAGAAGAGGGAGGGTTCTCCAACCATACAAGATGGTCTGGAAGGAAGGGTGAGGCTCAGAGTAAAAGAAGGAGGGAAAAGGAGAAAGGTGAAGGAGCAAGTGGGGCTACAGGGTGAAATGAGTACAAAGATAAGTGGAAGCAAAATTCCACAAAGACTTGGAGGTGAGAACAATACTTTTGACAATACAAGAACTGAATGAGCCGAAAGGCAGAGAATTTAAAGCTACTACAGGGAAATACATTTCTACACAATGCTTTATCACCTTGTAGAACTCATTGTCACTGGATCTCATTGATGTCAAGACCTTAGTAGGATTCAAAAAAAGGGCAAATTATAGTTCTAGTACACAGGATTCATTGTGTGTTTGGAAGAGAGAGCTCTCCTCATACTTCACTGCATAAGCAAACCACCAAGTGACAGGTGTGTTGGGTTGGGTCACAGAAACCCCTTTGGGAACTGCCACTCGATGTGTTGGGACTACCTCTGAGCCCATTTTCCCTGGCAGCTTGGGACTTCAGTGCCTGGTTGTGCCAGACAAGTAGCCTGCTACAAACACGGACCCAGGACTGAACCACGTCCCCCAAAAACTGCAGGCTTAACTGAAAACAGCTTAAGAAGTGCTCCTGTCTCCAACACCCAGCTACCTAGTTCCCAATGGGATCCAAACTCCAAATACATCAGTTTTACTCTGTATAAAGCTTATACAGGGTAAACTCATAAATTGTTCGCCCTCTATAACACCGATAGAAGAGATATGCACAGCTGTTTGCTCCCCCAGGAATTAATTACTTGCTGTGGGTTAATTAATAAGTAAAAGGTGAATTTATTAAATATAAAAAGTAGGATTTAAGTGATTCCAAGTAATAACAGACAGAACAAAGTGAATTACCTAGCAAAATAAAACAAAACACGCAAGTCTAAACCTAATATGGTGAGAAACTAAATGCAAGTAAATCTCACCCTCAAAGATGTTCCAATAAGCTTCTATTACAGATTAGACTTCCTCCTACTCTGGGTCCAGCAATCACTCACACCCCTGCAGTTACTGTCCTTTGTTCCAGTTTCTTTCAGGCATCTTGTTGGTGTGGAGAGGCTATCTCTTGAGCCAGCTGAAGACAAAATGGAGGGATTTCCAGGGGCTTATATAGTCTCTTTCATGGGTGGAAACCCCTCTCTCCCCCTGTGTAGAATCACAGCTACAAGATGGAGCTTTGGAGTCACATGGGCAAGTCACATGTCCATGCATGACTCAGTTCCCTACAGGCCGAGCCATTGCCCCCATGTTAGCCCGAACATTCCCAGGAAAGCTCAGATGTGGATTGGCATCTATCAAGGTCCATTGTTAGCCAAGTACTTCCATTTACTTGAATAACCCCTTCATACTATGTTGATCAAATCTGCCTTAGGTGCTTTCTACAGCAAACACTGTAAACACAAGCATAGAGTCAATGCTCATAACATCAGCTATAAAAACGATACCTGCATACGAATAGGATGAATACATTCAGTAGAACATAAGCTTTGCAGAGATATGTTACATGGCATATCTAGCATAAAACATATTCCAATTATGTCATATTTACACTCATAAGCATATTTCTATAAAGCATTATGGGGTGCAACGTCACAACAGGTATTAGGAAGGAATTTGCCTGATGGGCAGGCTATACAATAATTGTTCACCTATGAGGGTTTTGCACTTTTCTCTGATAAAAAGAGTATCCAGTCGCAATAATAAATGTTAAAAACAAAGAAGTGCTTTGAAAGGGATATATGCCCTCATATTTCAGCCAGCCTCTAACTAATGAGGGACTAGGAAACTTCCTGGACGCATGTGATCCCAGAATTGCTTAGTGCAGCTTATTTGTTCTGATGCTAGAGACGGTCAGCAACAGGCTATTGGACTGGTCTGATCCAGGCTGGCAATTTTTATATCACTACATTTTAGATGGACTGAGGGGGCAGCAGTGGGATATGGGGTGGCTAGTGCAGAAGAGGCTGCAATAGTCAAGGCAAAAGTGCCTAATTCAGGCCTGGCCCAATAGCAATGAAAAGGAAATTGCTCTTTGTCATTTAAAAGTTGTTTGGGAGAAAGGCACACGTTCCAGATTCTTCACAGAAAGGTGGCTAATCTCCATACTGAGACAATTATGAAATAACATGCCCAGGGGGGAATGTCTTCCCACCTTGGCAGGCAAGGCTTGCTTTTGTTCCAAGGCAAGGGGGTTGTTATTCCTTTTAGCCCTTACATATTTTATACCACTGTAACTGGCTAGTTCTGATCCGATGAACAGCTAATTAAAAAAATCTACTAAACTCATAGGGTGTTATCCTGGCCCTATTGAAATCAATGGCAAAACTGCCCACTGACTTCAAAGGGGCTAAAGTTTCACCCTTGGTATTGACATATTAATTATGCTTTGTATAAAAAAACCTGTTTCCTTTTATTGGTTTTAAATTTGTCACCTTTTCATTCCTCTTGTTTTCCAAGAAAGGGTAAATAGGATCTACTGAGCGGCCTTTTTATATGCGTAATTATTTTATATACCGCGTATCATGTCACTACTTCTTCATGCCTTCTCTGTACTGAAAGATTTCTCATCATTTCCCATCATACAGAATTCATGTCTCTGATCATTTTTCAGTGCCATTCTCCCACTATAATCTTTTTTACGATGGTGTAACGAGACCCAAGCACAGGATTCAATATCAGGAAATACCATCAAGCTATACAATGGCATTATAACTCTGGTATTATTTTCTATCCTTATCCTTGTACAGTCTAACAGCTCACTTTTCCGATCACCACTGTGCACTGAACAAATGTTATATTAAAAAGGGATGGAAAGAAATAGCATGAGCAACAGCCTCTCTCATGATATTTATGTTTCTGCTGCCTGGCAGTAGGCCAAATTCTGCCTGTCTTAACTGAGCAAAATTCCGATTGACTTAGGGACCCCAGAATTTGGCCTATGGTCAGGAAGTGCACTGGTGTGTGAAAATGAAAAAGGAAGGAAAAAAAGATTTCTGATGTTTTGGAGCCTCAGAAAAGATTCCGTTTTGGTCTGTGTTTGGAGAAAAATGTTGAGACTGTTCAGATTTTGCATGAATGAGTTCTACATCCCTAAACAATAGCACGTGTGCACCATACTGTAAAAATGCATGAGAAATTGTGTGTAACTTGTTAGTTTCTTCATTGATTTGTCATATCTCTAGTGCTGCATGCTGAGCTTGACCACAGCCGAAGCTGCTGCTATCCCTCTATTTAAGCCCACTTTGCCCACGCCACAGCCCCCTAATTCGAACTAAGGTACGCAACTTCAGTTCGAAGTACCTTAGTTCGAACTTACCTCGGTCCACACGCGGCAGGCAGGCTCCCCCGTCGACTCCGCGGTACTCCTCTCGTCTAGCTGGAGTACCGCAGTTGACAGCGAGCACTTCCGAGTTTGACTTATCGCGTCCAGACAAGATGCGATAAGTCGAACCCAGAAGTTCGATCGCTCGCCGCCGAACTACCGGGTAAGTGTAGACCTACCCTTAGACTGATAGCAGTGGAGTCCTCGCCAGTATTTATCCACAGAATAAGTCATGGGCAGTGACAGTGTGAGCTTGAGGGACCACACTGAGGGGCGAGAGGGTAATTCAGGCTTCTGTTTTTCTGGCTCTGATATTATGTACATTTTATAGGGTCTAGAAGAAAAATGAGGCCTCTAAATAAGCTTTGTTCTTTAAAATCTGTATCAAATAAACAATAACTGTTTAAAAATCAGCTCTCTCGGCCATTGGGTATTTTTATTGGTACAGCATGTACAGGGAAAGCTGGCTCAGGACTTGGCGTCTCCCCCAGCACTGGCCAATGCATCTGAGCCAGCACGAAGGCAAAAGTAACATGCTAGTCGTATGGACCATTCAGTTTACATCCCTTTGGAGGAAGAGGAGAATTGAGAGAGGGAATTGGAACTCAGCCTCACAGTGGCTCCTGTTAATCAATATTTGGAGGGTCCCATATTGTTTTTGCTTCTGGAAAGGAAGTGGCCTGTAAAATTCCTATTGACTTAACATGTAACATAACTGTTGAAAATTACGAGAAGCATGTTGGCTGAGCTGGCCAGCAACAGGAAATCCTGCACTCGATTAGCTTGGTTCCCCTCCTCCTCAAGAGGTGTAACATGGTCAAAGCCCCAGTACATCCAGGTGCTATTCAGAAGAAGGGACTGACAAAATCCTGGAAAGCCTGTCTTCATTGAACAGCTGCAAGAGAGTCAGGAACAGTCTTCCTGAATGTGTATCTCATTGGTTTTGTTTATCTATCTCTGCTGACATTTTGGTCAATTAGGAAACAATAGTCTCATTCCAATATACTGAACTGAATTACTAAAACGAAGTCATGTGACAGTGAGGGTGTGTTTTCAATTATTCACTGTTTTTTTGCCAGGCCTATGAAGAAAAACAGCCTTCTGCAGGAGTCAGGTTTTTCTGCCTCTCTGTTGTAAGTTCTCTTTATTATTTTTTTATTTTATAATTACTACAGGCTTTGCCCAGTAAATCCAGGACTCCAAAATGCCTTTGCTCTTTACCAAAACAAAAAGGTAGTAGTTCTCCTTCTTGGCTGGAAGCCCTAGACTTTTGTGATCGTTCAATGTTTATGGTAAAGCTCAGTAACAAAACTGATAAAGCTCACAGGATCGAGATTTAAAATAGGATGCAAGAGTTTATGCTGTTAGTACCAAGTAATGTAAAGCCTTCGTGTTCTTGCTATTAAAGAATAGATCTCACTTTTCCACTGTTTCATTAACAGCAGAGGGTTCCCATTCCGTCCGGGAACGACTCCAAATTATTTACGTTTGTAAATGCTTGGTTTAATATCCAACCAAAAATGTGAACCAAATGAATGCGACTCAAAAATTATGCATATTGTTTACAGAAGACAAACAGAGAGCTTTTTAACATAAAGCTCAGGGGGGGGGAACCCTTGAAAAAAGAAGAAACATTTGGTTTGAGTTACAAACCACAGACAGCTTCCATCAGGAGGGCTGGAGGTACAGGAATGGCCAGAGAATATGACAAGCAGCAAGCGCACCAAGGGAAAGATAAATGGTTTGGGGAGCTGGCTCTGAAATAATTGGCCTTTCCCACAATATACTGAATTAAATTTGGTGGAAGATGGCGATGATTCATGAAGATCTTCTGGCACTTGTATTACTGCTTTCTGAACATTTGTATTAGAGAGCTTATAGAGTGAGGTTTTGGTGCCTCCTACAGTTGTTGTATCACTTATGCAGCAGCTCTACAGACAACATTGCATTGGTAAAAGCTGGGAGTAGGGACATGATCTAGTGCTTAGAGCAAGGGACTGCAAGTCGTCAGGACTCCTAGGTTTTATCCTCAGCTCAGCCACTGACTTGCTGTGTGATCTTGGGTAAGTCTTGTAGGGTTCAATTTGGTCTCGAGACACAAAGGAGCACTGGGGATGGAGGGACTTGTGGTTGTACTGTCCATGCAGTGAAGAAGGGAGATGTTATCTCTGCATAAGGCAGAGGCAGGCTTAAGAAGTGATGGGGGAGTGGGACTTATGCAACATGTCCTGCCCCTTTCAGTAGGTGTCCTATACACTCCCCCCCCAAGTCCCAGCTTCGTAGAGAGAGGCCCCTTCCAGGGCATTTAGTATGGCATGTGCTCCCCTTTGTGCTCAGGGGCTGCAGGGGTATGGCTGCTTGCTGTCTGGGTGTGCTGGAGCAGGGAAGGGGCATCTGCTGCCCACTCCATCCTCACTCATGGTGGGCCCTCCTCTGGTGCACCAGTTTGGCCATTAATCTTGCTATGACTCAGTTTACCCAGTTGTAGAAAGGTTCGGTTTAATTAACTACTTCCTGGGGGGAGGTGAGGTTTAGTAAATATTTTAAAACACTGAAACCCTTCAACAATAGATGCTGTCTGCCTCTGAACTGTCCCCTAGTGCAGAGCTGTTTAGATCTCAGTTTTTGGTTCAGACCTATCTCTAATATTATTGTTGTTAATATACCGTAGGAGTTCCTGGAAGCACTGATTCCACATTGTAAGGGCAACCAATCTCATCTGAAAGGCCTTGAACACCCGGAGGTAAGTTGTGATGCATATTCCCCGGTCTCATTCTAAAAATACAGCAGGTTCAGTGGTGCAAGTAGAAAGCATTTCTTGCCGGTACTGCATTCATGGGAGGGACACAAGGGGGGGGGGCACTGTGACCGCCCACATGACCCTCCATGTGACTCCCCCCCCCACTCCCCTTCCCTGCCCAGGACCCCCACGCTCTCCCTGTCCCCTCCGACACCCCCCTTACCTGTCTAAAATTTTACAACAGCATCTGTTAAACAGATGCAGTTGTAAGATGATGCTTTGAGCCCCTGATGCCACCTGTATTTCAAGGTGTCATTGAGGATCCAGCAGCAACTCAAATTGAAAACTTCTTAAATAAAAGGATAGGAAGGACAATCACCCCACTTTCCCTTAACACACTATCAGTGCCTCCCTTAGATCCAAACTACGCTTCTGCCAGCTTACCTTTATCTAAGGGTATGGCTTTATTACCAACGTTAAAAGCACTGCCACAGCAGCGCTTTAACATGGTTGTGTAGTCGCGGCACCAGTGCTGGTAGAGAGCTCTTCCAGCACTGTTAAAAAACCACCCCCATGAGGGGCGTAGCTCCCAGCGCTGGTGCACTGTCTACACTGGCACTTTACAGCGCTGAAACTTGCAGCGCTCAGAGAGGTGTTTTTTCACAGCCCTGAGCGAGAAAGTTTCAGTGCTGTAAAGTGCCAGTGTAGACAAGGCCTAAGTATTGCTCTCCGCCAGGGACTAGGAAAGCAAAGATGCTGCATCACCTGGGTTTGATGGAAAAGAGGCATAGAACTGTGTGTGCCATGTGAATCTTGATAGAACTACAGCCCAAATTGTTTTATTATTTTCCTCAGCATGACATACAGGAGTGGCAATCAAAATCAGCCTGGCAGAACATGCATGAGAACTGTCTCTGGACAGAGAAGCAATTGATCAAAATCACATTCTCTGATCTCTTGGGGCCAAACCCTGTTCCCATTGAAATCAAAAGAAGTTTTGCTATTGAGTTCAATGGGAACAGGCTTTGACATTTGGAGAGGAAAGAACAAAACCACTCAAGCAAGGGCTATGTTGCTTATATCACAGGTATCAAAGGCTGCTGACTCATGTGAGAAAGTCAGCAGACATCTGATCTTTGTCCATTGCAAGAGAAAAATCAGCAGTCAATGAGGCTAGAACAGTCTTTGTACTATATCCAACTCATAAATCCATCTGCAAAAGATCAAGGAAATATGAAGGCTCCAGATTACCTTAAAATTCCCAGTCTCTTGGTTAGAATGCTTCCATCAGTATATGTTCATAGTCCAAAGGCTGGAGCAGGAATCAAAAACACTGTTAGGGTTACCATATGTCCGGATTTTCCCGGACATGTCCGGCTTTTTGGGCTCCAAATCCCCGTCCGGGGGGAAATCCCAAAAAGCCGGATATGTCCGGGAAAATCGGGACATGCGGGGCTGGCGTTGCTGGGCCAGGGGCCGGGCTGGCAGTGCGGTGCCGAGCCGGGGACCAGGCCGGCAGTGCGGTGCCGAGCTGGGGGCCGGGCCGGGGGCTGGGCCGGCGGTGCGGTGCCGGGGGCCGGGGCTGGGGGGTGCTGAGCCGGGGGCCGGGCCGGGAACCGGTACCCCAGGGCCCGAGCCGACCCAGGCTGGAGACGCCGGGGGGCCAGACTGGGCCGTGCCTCCTCCCCCCACACCCCCCTTACCTGCTTCAGGCTTCCCGCGAATCAAATGTTCGCGGGAAGCAGGGGAGGGGGGTGGAGTTGGGGCGTGGACTTTGGGGAAGGGGCGGAGTTGGGGCGTGGGGGCGTGGGCAGGGCTGGGGGCAGGGCCGGGGCCCCGTGGAGTGTCCTCCTTTTGGAGGCTCAAAATATGGTAACCCTAAACACTGTTTAAACAACTTCCGTCCCCCCTACCATTCCCCCCTTGAGGACTCCTGACCAACTTAACAGCACAACACATATGCTAACAAACTTAAACAAAGCCTTTGTTTAAGGTTGTTAGCATATGTATTGTGCTGTTAGACCCATATAAAGAATGAATGCCCTCCCTAGCCCCATTCTGCTCCTTTAAGGAGCATAGTGCAATTTCACCCCCCTCCAGAGGGGGGTTGTAGCCTCCCCAAGTCTTTTCGGTACCCCATACCTGGGCTGTAGTCCACGAAAGCTTATGCTCTAACAAATTTGTTAGTCTCTAAGGTGCCACAAGTCCTCCTGTTCTTTTTGCGGATACAGACTAACACGGCTACTACTCTAAAACGTACCCACTAAAAATCTCTTGCTGGTGCTGCGTACTGGAGCGTACCACCCTACTTGCACTCCTGAGCAGGTTAGACACACTGCTTCCTATGCCCATGTTATGGGGATGCACTTGGACTAGCTGCATCTCTACTTGAGCAGGATTTGAGATTCCCATAGCTCTATCAATCATACTGTTCACCCAAGCCCACTTTCTGTCTTTCATCTGTTCTAAAAGGTCCATCCTTCCTTCCGTTCAAATACCCTCAAGCTTACAGGAAATGTAACCTTTATCATGAGTTTTTCAAGATTAATTTCTTAACATATTGAGGTCCTAATGGGGATTTGTTATGTCAAAAAGTAGCAGCTGGAGTGATTTCAGGGGCTGGTATAAATTGCAGCAGCAATGAAAATGTCTTATTTAACCCAAAACCAACAAAGCTAAAACAACCCCCAAAAGACGTTACACAATAATACGAGTGGGCGTCATTTAGCATTAACTAATGCAAATTATCCCATGTAAAAAGTGTAATACAAACTGCAGATGTGATACTTAATTAGATCAATGTGCACATTTTCTTGTTATTTGAATATGCATTAGGCTGTTAACGTTATGATTAACATTGCGCTTTAAATCCGTATAACTCAAACTGCTTTACAAATAGAGGATTCTGGTGAGTATCATTAGCCTCATTTTACAGATGGGGAAACAGAGGCACAGAGAGGTGAAGTGATTCACCCCATGTCACCCAGCAAGTCAGCATCACAGCTGAGAACAGAACACAGGTTACTGATCCATTCAACCATGCTGCCTCTCCATGCCTATCTAGCTGTGCCTAAATATCCTCTTTTATTCTGACGTGGGTGGAGTTCCACATGTTCTACTGTTTGTGGGGATTTTTAGGCAGGAAAGCATCCCATTAAAAAACAAAACAAAACAATTACATATGTACTTAACTTTAAGCATGTGTTTGGGTCTTGTGCACATGCTTTTCTAAATCAAGGCCTTTTTTTTCTTTGTCATATGTTGTAAGAGTCGGGGCTTGCCCTGGAGCAGTTTTGTTTTTGTTTTTGTTTTTTAAATCAGATCTATGAATTTTTTCACAGCAAAAAAAATCCTTGTTGGAAGAACAGAAATAGAATTTTTCAAAGATTTCCAGGGCCAGCTCCCCACACTCCTTGGTAGCTCAGAGCCTGGGGAATCCTTCTCTATGAATAACCCCAGTACCTCCCTCTGCCTGGCTTCTCGTTTTCTAGTTTTCCCAAGCAGCTGCTAACTGAAATGATCATGATTCTTGTCAATTTCATTACTGTCCACCTCTGAATAACATCCCTGAAACTGACCAGACCCTTGTTAACTTCACTCAGCTTTTTGACAAAACTATGAGCAATAAGAGGAGACAGGTACTGGGATTATTCAGAGAGAAGGATTCCATTCAACAAAAAATGGAAACTAGAGAGGTACAGCCCTGCATTAGGATTAGACGTTGAAAGATTCCTTCAAAACTGAAACCAGAAGCCCAGGGAGCCCTGTCTCTGTGCCAGCACACCAGGAGAGCTGCCAAGGAGCTGGGAGGTGGGCAGAAGAGCTGGCAGGAAACCAGGCAGGTTTCCATAAAAATTTTCATTGAAATTGACACGTTCCAACACAACATTTTGATTTCAATGAATCGGCATTTTCTGATGGAAGAACGTTCCTTTGGAAAATCTCTCACCTAGTGCTAGTATGTAATTTGTGAAGTATTCTGGGATCCAGTTGGATGAAAGACACTATGAAGCAGAAGGATATTATTAGTAGTATGATAGAAAATAAATTATCCTAAACTCTTATAAAAGAGTATCACCTATCAAAATGCCTGAACCTCTTCAAGGCACCATATGTATTAGCATACTTCTCAATGACGGATAAAGGGACCTCTTTGCTTCTCATGAAAAGGCTATGTGCAGTGTTTGTTTTTCTTTTACAAAATTAAACAAACTTTGATGCAGACTGGATCTTGTACTCCTCTAGCAGCTACATATTTCCCATCATATAGCTCTTTTGCTCAGGTTCTCTATTACACATTACCGTATTCATTTTTCCTTCTTTTCCTCAGTTTGGTTTGGTTTGGTTTCTATGGGTATTTGTCGGAGGGGTAGAGGAGAGGAATGTAATTCTGAGGCTGTCTTGTGGGGGTCTATTATACAGTGGAGCTGGCTTGATGTAAAATCTACAAGCCTACATTTTCAGGTGGCTGGTCTCCCTTTTGCGGCTGCAATTTGCCTATGCAAAATTTGCATCCACATTTTTGCATTGCCAACAGAGCTGTGAGTAGAAATCTCAGTTGTAACATGCAGCTTTTGACTTACACCCACAATTCATTTGCTGACACGAAAAACATAGGTGCAAATTTTGCACCTTTTTTTCAAGTGCAATTTGGGCTGGTAAACAGTGAAGCTAAGCCCGCTGAGAAGCGTTCCCACAGTATCATCTCCCTGTGCATACATTGTCTGTGCTTTATTGCACTGTCCATGATCTTTGTGCTATTAAACATTCATAATATGAACACTTCATTGTTTTGAAAAATGTCCAACAAAATCCTCAACTCATCGCATCATAATTAGCATTACCTGGCACCATTGCTAGCACTCTCAGAGATACTAAGGACTGAATGGAACATAGAGATTGAACCACTCTCTCAGCACTTTTCTTCCTGGTCAGGGTGTACCTGTTCTGGGGTTAACCAGATATTCCAGACAGTCTTACAACTTTAACCAGCACTAGAGTTACTAAAAGAGAGAGAAAGAAAGAAAGAAATCCCAGTCTAAAGCATATTGTGCAAATTGCGTGGGTCAAAGCTACAGACTTGAAAAGATTTATTTTAAATATGCTTTTCAATTTAATGTAAACTACATTCCATAACTTTCCCGGACCTGTGCGTTTTAATAAACAGATCAAAAGAAAGAAAAACAGGAGGAATAAACCCTGTATAATTGCATAACTTTATTACTAGAGCTGGCCAGAAAATTCTGTTCTGTAGGAAATTCCTACATTTCAAAATTTGTTTTCATTCAGAATTGGAATGAAAAGTCAAAATTTTCTGTGAAATGGGAAATTCCAAAAAAATTAGGATCAGCAACATTTTATTTCAATAATGTAAAATCATTTAGTTTCAGTAGGGAAAACACATTTCATTTAGATAATGTCAAAACATAATACTATATAGCAATAAATATATGTGGTTTGAGCATTGGCCTGCTAAACCCCAGGTTGTGAGTTCAATCCTTGAGGGGGCCATTTAGGGATATGGGGCAAAAATTGGTTGGATGATTTAATTGGGGATTGGTCCTGCTTTGAGCAGGGGGTTGGACTAGATGACCTCCTAAGGTCCCTTCCAACCCTGATATTCTATGATAATTTTAAATATACTATTCAAATTAATACTGTGATATACTATAAAAGTATAAATTAAATTACTTGAGATGATAAAGTTAAAACAAAATGTTTCAATATTATCAAAATGAAATGAGAAAGTCAGAATGATTCATTTAAACTTTCACCCATCAAAAATCAATATGCTCCTGAAAACCATTTTAATTTCAACTAACTTGCATTTTATGATGGAAGACGGTTATGCTGAAAATTTATTGACCAGTTTTTCTTAATTTTTCTAATATGCTTATTCTTTTACTTAATATTCATTTTATAAAGTACCCATTTTTATGTCACATTGCTACTCCGTGGCATTTCTGCTCTGTTTTACTTTGATTTGGTTCGCAGAAACATACAGTGGAAAAAAGAATTCCTTTAATGGGTTATTTTTGCATTAATACGCTGGAGTTGTATTCTTTTCTGAGGTTCAATCCTTAATCAGGTATTCACATCTAAACGGCTTCAATGGATCTCTCTTTTGCAATTAAACACAGTCTTTTAAGTGGGCTTAGCTGTCCAAAGGTATGTGTTTCACTCCAGCCTGACATTCCTTCCTTATTCATGGCCAAGATCTACTTTAGCTAAACCACTTACAAATCAGATGTGCCGGGCAGAGAATTTAACCTTAACAATTTGATTAATCCTATTTGAATTATAATGCTTTCATAAATCAGGCTCCAAGCAGAGCCTCTCCTTCTATGTGAGTTTGAAGGATAGAATAGTGCTTTTGTGTATCTTCTTTTCAATTTGGGATTTCATCCTGCAAATTCAGCAGAAACCAGGAAGAAGCGACACAACGGAAGCCTCAAAAACATTTGTTAAAAGCACTCCTCTGTGCTTGGAGAGCATGGGAAGAGAATGAAAGGTGAAGGAGAATTTAGTACAGCACTTCACAGAAATAAACGTTGCAAGTCATAAGACATCACATGGTTGTTAGCAGACTGAAAGGCTTTGTTGACTCAGTTTGTTCATCACAACTTTTCAGTAGTGTAGGTTATTGGGAGAGGAAATAGGACGAGGCAAATTATAATTCACTTTTTATATTTCTCTTCCAGGAAGATATTTAGCTGCTGAGGACTAGAGACAGTTATTGGCACTGTCATGCCACATAAATGGGAACATGAGAGGAAAAAGGGCAGCATCACCAGCTCACTGAAGATGGATCGACAGAGCAGCGTTGGGAGCAGGAAATCAAAAAAGTTTCGCTCCATTTCAAGATCACTTATACTCTGTAATGCCAAGAATACTGATGATGGGTCGAGTCCAGATGAGAAATGCCCTGATCCCATTGAGATTTCTACCAATTGGGATCAAGAGGAAATTGACAGTTGCCCTGGAGTACAAGTGCTGTGCAGTTCAGAACGGGATGAAAGCACTCCTTATCCTCTTGTGATCACCAACATGATCCAGTCCAAAGATGATGCAAGTGAGAGCTGCAAGAATATGAGAAGAAAGTTCTTCATCCAGGTAGGCAATTCACTGACTCTTTTTTATTGTATGTTACAATGGTTTCATGAATCTCAGGGCACAGAAGACACCCCACTGATTCTCAGAGATCATGAGACAGCAGTGTTCCAACTCCGCATAAATAGCATACAAAATGTATTACACTCCCTCTTGGGCTACAGGGTCTCTCCACTGCACTCTGCTGACTGACATGCCATTGAAGTCAGTGGAATGTTAAGCACAGAAGGTGCACTCTACCTGGAATGCAGCAGATCAGCTGTCGTAATAGAAAGCTGTCATTACAGTACAGACCATTTAAAAATTTTATTAAGATGATGTTAAAAAAAAAGTGAACAGAGTTTGAGCATAGACGTTTCTGGTTATCAGAGAATAACGTACAGATTATCGAGGGTTCAAAGTTTGGTTTAAGATCAGGTGGCATAAGGAATACATAATCTGCAATATCCCCGATTGGGGGTAAAAGGTTGATGGGTCAAAGTACAGGCACTGAGATATGAGGCTATGAAGTTCATAGGGTGGCTATGTTCGGGTGTGAAGTATAATGAGTGGATATGATGATGAGGATGGATTGACCCTCATTTGGTGAGATTTAATGTTCAGGGAGTTTATGGTTCCAGTTCATATGATCCAACGGAGAAGGTCACTTCGTCCCTTTCTCATAGTGGGAGAACGATGTCACTCTGGCTCACGCCTCCTGGTACTGTTGGTGGCCGGTGATGTGCTCGATGTAGATGTCCCTGGACCATCAGATGGTGTCTGAGACCATGAGGCGCTGCATGAGCTGTGCGTAGTGTCGACCGATCCCGCAGGTCCGCAGCACACGCTTGTTGCAGGGGTCCCAGGCGCCCAGGGCTCTGACAATCAGGGCGTCCATCTGCACCTCGTAGCCCTTCGCTCACAGGGTGTCAGCTAAGGGGGGCGTACTTTTCCAGCTTACGAGCTCAGGCTTCGCGAAATGCCGGGGTCCTTTTTAAACAGTGATCTTGTCAGATCTTACAAGCTAAGTGAGGTGCAGCTGGGTTAGCACTATGGGAAACTCAGGTGATCCAGTACGCAAATGATCTGAGTTTGAAGGGTGCTAGAGACTACGTTGCTAGAGATTTCACCTTTTTAACAGATATAAAAGTGAGATCCTAAGTCCCTCTGGTCATTAAAAAACTGATGCCGCTTTTATCAAGAGGAAATGTAGTAACCTCACCATTCTGGCCATTTTTCAAATTGCGTGATTACATTCTGGATACCTATAATAAATTCCCCCTACAATTTCAGTTGGATGCTGCATATTTTATCACTTTCTGTCCTAAGGTGTTGTATATTGTTGCTCTCTGCTGTTAAGCAGCTACATTGTTTCATCCCAGAGGTGACTGCATTACAGGCGTAAGTGAAACATCTCCTAATACACAGTACATAATCTGTCACTCAGCCAGTAAAGACTAAAGCACTTTGAGAACCTTCTTGGTGACAGGAACTAAATATACATTATATACCTAGGTAATTTATAGCTGGTCACCTCCATGGTATCCTAATACCTGTTACATCATATTCATATTAGTGATGCAAATATTGTCCTGTATGAGGGAACTGATTCCTTTGTATTAAATATTCCTTCCATTCATTTTCGCATCTCTTCTTTAGCGATGGGCTCAAATCAAAACTTCATATCCAAACATCAACTAATATTTATGGTGTTCAAACTCTGAATCCAAACCTACATCCTGCCGCTTGAGCTTCTCTCTAATGATCACCGCACGGAGCCCAAACTTGACAAAAAAGGAATCAGGAGAATATAGTGCACAACATTTCAGTCTCAAAAAGGAGCCCCCCCCCCCCATATTCTACTGCATTCCAACGGAAAGAAAAAAAATGACAAATTGAGTCAGCCCCAAAAGACACCCAATCAGAATGGAGCTCTGCAAAACCACACCCTTCCTCCAGCATGGAAACATTCCACATTCTGGCTGGTGAGCTCACTCTGCAAATGAAAGGAGGCTGCTAGCCTCTGCCAGCCAAAGGATTCCTCTCTATCTTCCTTGCACAGTGCATTCTCATGTGCTTGTCAGCTGTTGCAGCTTGTCCATCCACAAACCCAAAGCACTCTGAGTTCCAATAATGGCCCCAGGTTCACCAGCATATGACTTCTCACCATTTTACCAAAGATAGTCAAGTCAGAGCATCCAGGTGCCTTGAATTTACAGTAGTCAGGTTAGCTACTGCCGCTGGAGAACAGTTACACATTAATTCATCTTTAGCAATGTAAGTGTCCCCTAGTGGCACTTGTTAACCTTCTGTATACAGGGTGGAATCATGGTGATGCCATCAAGTCCTCATTTCTCCTCCTACAAGAGCAGAGATGCTGGCATCATGTACTTTGATCTCCCTTCTCTGTCATCTTGCTGAGGCTCTGCAATATGCAATGAAGTGATCGGTACATCCCCTCTATGTCACACAGGTCTGTCATAAACGGCTCCTTCGTGCAGCATGTATTAGAGAGCACTTGGCCCTCTCTTAAAACCTCTCTCCTCAAATAGCCAGAAGAAAAGAGTCGGTGATTTTCTTCAGGTCCCAGTGTGTCAGGCTCTCTATTCCTCTCTATAATAAGCTGCAGAAATTCACTGGTCAATGCATGGCCCATTCTCATTTCAGGGAATCAGAATCCATTTTTCTGTGACATTACTGGGGCACACAGCTGTGCCAGACTATTGCGTTAGCCCATCAGTTTTCTGCCTTGCAATACCTGCAGCTGTATGCCTAGTGCCCATGACACTGAAGGTGCGAACACCCTCCACAGACCTACAATGGAGGGGAGGAGAAGTTAAAAACATATTAAATGATTTACTGTTCATTGCGTACGGATGCACCAGATGTAGATGGAAATCCAGAGCACTGAACTCTCAAAGAGCAGTTTCTTCCAGGCCCAGCGGTGGATGAATTCATGTTCCTATTTGAGCCTTACCCTGTTAATTATGTATGATTCACTAGTGTTCACACTGTGATTAAATTACACAGTGTTTCCAGCATCATTATTTCAGGCAACCAGTTTCAGGTACTCTTGTTGCAAATACTTGGCAAGTTCTATGTATCGACACAATACGTATCATAGGAAGTCCCATGATCTGATTACAGCTATCATTTATATATTACATAGATATAATTTTGATAACCAGTGATCGTAACAAGAATAATAAAAGTACTACAAGGGTCTTTTTCGCTTGTCAAAACAGAGCAGCTGTGAATAGATGGAAGTGTGGAAACTAAGGCAACACTTCTGATCCCTGGAAAACCTGGCTTGTTTTGTTTGTTATGGTCTGGAGGGCCACACTGACAGCTTACTAAGACCCTGAGAATTGTATGTAACTTGCATCATAATCATACAATCATAGGACTGGAAGGGACCTTGAGAGGTCATCTAGTCCGGTCCCCTGCACTCATGGTAGGACTAAGGGCTTGTCTTCACTACTGGGGTAAGTCGACCTAAGTTATACTACTCCAGCTACGTGAATTACTTAGCTGGAGTTGACGTAGCTTAGATCAACTTACCCCAGTGTCTTCACTGCACTGCTTCGAGGGAGACGCTCTCCGGTCGACTTCCCTTAGTCTTCTCGAAGAACTGGAATACCGGGGTTGACCAGAGAGCACTCTGCGGTCGATTTAGCGGGTCTTCACTTGACCCACTAAATTGATCCCTGCTGCATCGATTGCAGCAGCATCCATCTCCCCGTAGTGAAGACCAGCCCTAAGTATTATCTAAACCATCCTTACAGGTGTTTGTCTAACGTGCTCTTTAAAATCTCTAATGACAGAGATTCTACAACCTCCCTAGGCAATTTATTCCAGTGCTTAACCACCCTGATAGTTAGGAAGTTTTCCCTAATGTCCAACCTAAAGTGCCCTTGCTGCAATTTAAGCCCATTGCTTCTTGTCCTATCCTCAGAGTTTAAGGAGAACACTACTACTACTTTGCTCTTCTAAAGTGTTTTTCATTTGAGAATCTTATTTAACAAACAGAAATTGAGCACAAGGCAACTAAAGACATTTTTTTTTGTTCCAGTGTGGTTATACTGGTGTAGCCACACCAGTGCAACTCCTGGGGCAGACACTGGTGCTAGTGTAACAAATGACTTGTGCCAATGTAGATTATCCCAGTTCCACCTTAGTGATTTGTACCATTAAAGCAACAATCGTGCAGAAAACACAGCATTTAGGTGTGAGGTTGCATCCAGTCTTCACCACGCTGACATGTGTATTATTATAAAGTAGAAGACAGTGCTGTGTATTAGATTTGCTTCATAACTGTTTTCTAGGCAAAGTCACAACATTTCCGGTCTACTGTGACAATTCTGATAACTGATACCGGGTGGCTGAGTTTCAAATGAATCCCGGGAACTGTAACTTGTGTAACAGTCTCACTGTGGGACACTTATTCTGCTTATGAAAATAAATAAACACTTTGATGTAAATTCAAACTGAAAATATCATGGAAAACTTCTTCTGACATTCTGATTACATTATGGTTCTAAACCATTTGCCTTTGCTTTCAAGGAGGAACATTCAAAGCACGGTTAGTCCCCAGTATGCATTTTGGGGATTATTTTAACCCAGCAAATAAAGCGTTAATAACTTCAGATTTCAAAGTAGCAGCCGTGTTAGTCTGTATCCGCAAAAAGAACAGGAGTACTTGTGGCACCTTAGCGACTAACACATTTATTTCAGCATAAGCTTTCGTGGGCTACAGCTCACTTCTTCAGATGCATAACTTCAGAATGCATGCTCAGCGATTAAACTGGGGGGTATGCAATTCTATGTTCCCAATGGGTAGATGGGCCTAGGGTGAAACAAAGGTTCCTCATTGATTACTCTGTAGTTGGCATGAAGCTATGTTCTAAGTGAGTTTGATATTGTCTGAGACAAACTTCCCTATATCGCTATAAAAATATACATCCATACAAAAAGTTGTCTGGAAAATGAAAATTGGTCCACTTGGAAAAAACATGGAATGAAAATGCTTTCCAAATCTTCTAGATGCCTACATAATCTTTTTATTTTTGATCAACTCTCATGGCAAGAATAGTCTGGCAGTATTCAGAGTATTCTTAACAGTATTCACCAAGAAAGGAAGGCACCTCGATCTTCATCCGGATGGGTCCTATGAGAAATCCTATGGCCTGTGTTATGCAGGAAGTCAGACTAAACTATCACAAGGGGCCCTTCTGGCCTTAAAGTCTAGGATTGGTGAATCTCTGATGTCAGACAACGGAATCCTAAGAGCATTAAATATTGTGCTGGTCGGTAGCTGTCTGAAAATGCAGCTTTGGGAGGCTAGCGATAGGGGCTATTTTGACCTCTCTCACTCATTGGAATTCTCTTTCTATGTGTCACAAAAGTTAAGGATTTTGTTAAGTAAGTTCTACTGGGTGTGCTGTGATCTTTCAACACATCCAATACTTAAAAGTGCAGACGACTCAAGCTACTGCGACCTTGGCTAAAAAAATAACAAAGAAAATGGAGTGTCAAGCCAAAGGCTGGTAGCCTATCATAACTTACCCTGAGTGGGATGATAACAGGAAAAGAATGCTCCAATCTGAATGCGTTCGCCTGTCATGTGCTGCTCAAAGTAACTTCCTGGCTTTTCGTGTGTGCACCAAACAGTAAGGATGCTGGTGTGTAAATAAGAAGATCTGCTTTATAGCCTCTCTGCTCTTGATGACGCTTGGTGCACTGACACTGAGGCAAAAGTTGTGGAAGGAGGGTATATCTGATAGGGCTACTGAGAAATCAGAGACAAAGTCGGTCATGGGGAGGAATGGGTGGGACCAGGGACATCCACCATAGCTGGCATGGTCTTTTGGGCACCCAAGCAATTTCAAGCAGTAATCCCCATCTAGTTTATTCCTGCTTCTGGCAGCACTACATTATGATATGTGGCTTCTCTTGCACATGCCACCCTCACCCATGTTGGGCAGTGGCATGTAACACCCAATCACTGTAATAGTACCCACGGCAATAAGGCTCCTGAGGGAGAGGGGGTATCCAGGACAGCGTACAATGTTGAGGGGCAGGTTTCCTGCCCAACCGCCAAAAGACTGGAGTCAGGATTTTCAGTGGACCATAGGGCTCCATGTGGTTCCAGAACCATACCCCTGGCATATTCCATGTGGCCCTCAATCTCTCATGCCTGAGAGAAAAAACAACTCACTTTTTCTGCATCATCATCATCATCATCCTGGTGTATTTTTTTGTTAACTTCCCATTTTCCAGAAGAGGATGATTTGACCCATTCTTTGTGACGGGACAATTTCCATGGCAGAAGACTGGGATGTCTCAGAAACAGGGTTATGGCATGACAGCCGGACAAGGTTGGTTGGGAGGGAGACTGTATTTATTCCTTCACTTTCTTCATTTGTGCTCTCTCTCTCTTTCTGTCCTCTCCCTTCTGCCTTTCCCAGAAATGGAACTGTGAGATCAGAGACAGGTTATCTCTTAAACTTGCTGAGTGATGTGACATGTAGGAAGTGGGTGATGCAACAGGTAGGGCAGGTTCCCATAAAAAAACATGGCTAAGGATAGTTGATGAATAGACAGATCTATTCACACTGCGTGATCTGTTTATCTGTCTCTCTATCCATCAACTAGTTATAGCCAGGGTTTTGTGGGAACCTGAATCCCATGCTCCACCTGTTGCATCATCCGATTAATTCATGTACCACTGATCTCATCATCTCACTACCAAGGAGGAGGGCAATTGGCAAGAAGAAGGTAAAACAGAGAGGGAAGGAGTAGGGTGGTCACCTCCAATGGCACAGTTCCACTAGCCCATGGATTTTTCACAGGTACCAGCTGGTACCTTTATTAATTGCAAAGGGAATTCGTAGACAGATGCTAGGAAAATAAATGGAATTTTGTCTAAACGTTTTTAAAGGGCCAGTTCCTCAGCTGAACATATCAAAATCAATGGAGCTCTGCTGATTTACACCAGCGAGGCCTCTGGCCCTATTTTTCAAAACTGACACAATACAATTTGTCTGGAAGAAAATTCAGAAAGGCTCTATTCTCCTAATCGGTCATTGACTCAGAAACCACAGCTCTTTAGCATTCAGCGGGACACAGAAGCCTAATAGTTGCGCTCACTGTTATATTGTTATTACTGTTTTTTAAACAGAGTCAATCAGGTTATCATCATATGCCTGGTTCAGTGATTACCAGACCTTCCTCGAACCATCCATGTGCAGCCATGTATTTCATTTCAGACAATCTAACTATTGTGAGTTACATTCAGAGTGCACAAAAGTGTTTCAGTTTTCCAGTGAAGTCATGGTTACTCTTATTTCAAAACAGCATCTGGAAGGAGATGTTTCAAGACAGGACTCTCAGCTAGAAACATCTAATGAGAAAATGACGTAAAAGGAAATCTCCGAAATGGCAGAGATAAACATATCCTGAGATTTGGCCTTTGGCATGACAAGAATGAAGAAAATTGGTCGTAAAATGAAAAGCATGAAAGATCAGCTGAATCTATACACAAAAGTTTCCAAAAAGATCTTGCGATACTCCTTTGATTCAGATTTTTCTTTCAGACTGAGATTTTTTTGCTTAAATGTAATCTTACTAACAGTGCACTATTGAAAGGCCTTCATTTTATTTGCATGCTTGGGGTCAATAAAATTTGAACAGATGTGAAATACATGTTTCACCAGATTCGTTAAGCTCTGTATGGCAAAGCTGCCTAGAAGTGAAAGATTTTTTTATTCATTGGCAACCGACATGCATTAAACAATTAAACATACGTTCCAGTAACGACTAGGTCTGGTGCCCTAGGAGGGACCCACCTGCCCACCCAGCAAACCTGCCAACTTTATTTTAACAAGTTCTCTACATTTGCCAGGCCTGGAACTACGAGTCACCTAACAAAACCAACAGGACACATTAAAGAAAGGGGCAAAACTAATAACTGCTCTGCTCTTGGAAGCACCAGTAGAGCATTTTTATATATAAAATAATACATGAGACAGGAAATGAGACATTAAAGAGCAAAGCCCAAACAAATTGGCTGCTGTAACATTGGCCAGTCTAATATTTATTTTTTAAAGGTCAGCTTTTATGTCATGTTGCTATAACTTGGATATTAATATAATGATCTATATCCGGAACTCAAAACTGCAAATGATGACAACACATACAAATTGCTACACATCCCTCCAACAAAAACTAACTTTTAATGTGTTTGACAGATAGAGCTAAACTGAAAATTAACCAAGCCTGATGGGGTTAAAAAAGGGATTTAAAACAAAAATTATAGCTGTTCTCTAGTTTTTGTGAGACACACAACAGAACTAGCTTCCATTTTTGCATTCTCACTAATTTAATGCATGCAAATGATTGTGCCCAGAAAAATATCCAAATCACCTCTTATTATTATTATTATTTGACATTTAAATAACAGTAGCGCCTGCCTTGAAATCTGAGTCAGGATAGTGTCCCCATTGCATATATGGACAACATATATTGAGATAATCCCTGCCCCCAAAGAATTTACAGTCTAAGCTTCTGATCTTGCAAAGAAAACCATGAGGCCGCCTGCATGGAGCTCCACTAACTCAACTGGGAATCGAGCAGTTCTCCTTGCAGCATGGGGATCTAAGACCTGTACACAAGTTGGGGAACCCATATGTGGGTTTCAATGGGAGGAGGTGTCTCTGAATAGAGTGGAGCTTGAGACTGGCTGAAAATTTGCCCCAATGTGTCAAAAAATAAAATCCTCCAAATTTAAGTGCTCAACGCTGTAAGCCCTGACTTGTACGAAGAATCATTGCTCATGTGAGCAGTTCTGTTCATTTCAAAGGGGCTATTCATGGGAATAAGTATTTACGTGAGAAAAGGTTTGCAAGATCCAAGCCTGAATTCTGAATATAAAATGAAACATTGTTCGGGCACCTCCTCAGACTATACGGCCACTACCGCTTTTATCCTTAGCTGTCCCGGCCCATGGCATTGCCAACTGCAAAATCTTTACCAGGCTGAAGGTATTTGGCCGTGAACCTAGTGCAAGAATCTCACCAGACCCTATGATCCCACATCAGTTTTTGGAAGCAAGAGTGACTTTCGTGTATGTTTCTATAGGCAAAATTTGGCCTTGTACTGGCATGAGTTTCTTAGCAGTGCATAAAGCCAAGTTAACAAAATAAAAATGGCAGTTTAACTCTACTGCCACTAGGGGTTGAATATTATAATGTATTACTGGAATTCAATCTCTCATTCTTTCTCTTTTCTTCCCCCCGGGGTGGGTGGATACTTCTTTCAGGATCATTAACCACTTGTAATGTAGTAAGGAGAAAACACTTAACTGTATCAATAAAACAGAGGGGAAAATACTCCACTGACTTCAAGTATAAATGTGTCCCAGTGTCTTTAACTTAATATTTTTGTCTCTCCCTTCCCTTCTAGTTGCAAAAAACTCACACATCCCTATTGTCAAAATCTGTCAGCTGCTCTCTTGCCTCTTCATGGCAAAACACGTCGTACTATAATCTTTTCCAATGGTAATCAGAAGCCATTGCAGTCCCATGGAGAAGAACTGTTTGAGATGTTTGTCTCACACAACAGCATCTACTCACAAGTGAGCTGCATTCAGCTTCTACTTTTCTTGTGCTTAGAAATAATCTGGATCTAGGATCAAGAAAATTGATGCTTTAAAAAAAAAAGCAAACTGTAAATAACTTAAATATTCTCTGCATATTTACTTTGACGCAATAAAGAGTTTTTGTCTTCATCTTCCTGAACCAGGATGGCTGCATCCGGAGGCTTTGTATAGCCACTGGGAATGATGGCCTGGGGATCCAATTCTCGAGAACCCCCAACTGCACTTCTTTTGGGAAAGGGTTCACAGTCAGCCAAGTGATCAACGGGGGTGCTGCCCACAGGTACTTGGTTTATAGTTATTATTATGGACTAACTTGATGGTTTTTGCAGGATCCATCTTCTGACATTAGCTGCACTTTAAGATCTTAAATCCAAAGGAACGCAGTGATGCACAGGAAACATCTTATATTGCACTGAGCTGAGGAAATGGTTACACATATTAGAAATAAAAGATGCAGCCATGCTCGGCTCTAACTCTTCTCAATGTTAATTGCAAATAAGGATTATAGAATCATAGAATCATAGAGGTGTAGGACTGGAAGGGACCTCGAGAGATCATCTAGTCCAATCCCCTGCACTCAAGGCAGGACTACGAAATAGCTAGACCATCCCTGACAGGCTTTTCTCTACCCTTTCTTAAAACCTCCAATGACAGAGATTCCACAACCTCCCTAGGCAATTTGTTCCAGTGCTTTGTTCCAGTTTTTCCTAATGTCCAACCTAAACCATCCTTGCTGCAATTTAAGCCCATTGTTTCTTGTCTTATCCTCAGAGGTTAACAAGAACAATGTCTCTTCCTCCTCCTTGTAATAACCTTTTATGTCCTTGAAAACTGTTATCGTCCGCCTGACCCCCGCCTTCTCTTCTCCAGACTAAACAAACCCAATGTTTTCAATCTTTCCTCATAGGTCATGTTTTCTATACCTTTATAATAATCATCTTTGTTGCTGTCCTCTGGACTTTTTCCAGTTTGTCCACATTTTTCCTGAAATGTGGCACCTAGAACTGGTCACAGTATTCCAGCTGAGGCCTTATCAGTGCTGAGTAGAGTGGAGAAATTACTTCTTGTGTCTTGCTTACAACATTACAGAATAGTATTCACTTGTTTTGCAACAGCATTACACTCTTCAGTCATATTTAGCTTGCAATCCACTATGACCCCCAGATTCCTTTCTGCAGTACTCCTTCCTAGGCAGTCATTTCCCATTTTGTATGTGTGCAATTGATTGTTCCTTCCTAAATGGAGTACTTTGCATTTGTCCTTATTGAATTTCATCCAATTTACTTCAGACCATTTCTCCAGTTTGTCCAGATCATTTTGAATTTTAATCCTATCCTCCAAAGCCCTTGCAATCCCTCCCAGCTTGGTATTGTCCGCAAACTTTTTAAGTGTACTCTCTATGCATTATCTAAATAATTGATTAGAAAGATGCTAGCTTGTGCATTGTACAAGATTTATGGTGCCCTCTTTTTAATAGCCCTTGGTAAGGGCCACCATGCTACCAGAAGTACTGGAAGGCATTATGGCCCTGAGTTCTCTTAAGAGAGCACAGTATACAGTCCACTGCATAGCTTAGACTGGTGGGGGAAGAGGGAGCTCTTTGGGATGTCTTGTGCACTAAGGAGTGCTAGCAGGGAGCCACCTGTGATTGTAGCCAGCCCCTGCATCAGGGTGTTCAAGATGGCAGGGGAAAGGAGAGATTTCATGTGGCTCCTTTGCGGGCAAGACACCAAGAACAATCTCAGTTATGCTGTATTATTCTTGGGTCTCTAATACTGTGTGTGTGTGTTATTTAAAGGGATGGTCGTCTAAGCCCAGGGGATGAACTGTTAACCCTAAATGGACAATCACTTAAAGAGCTCACCAGCAAAGAGGCTGAATCTCTCATTCAATCAGCAACAGGCCTGGTGAATTTGGTGATTGCTAGCAAGGTAAGTGTGAGGGCTGTGGCCCACCCCACATCTCCATGGTATTTCAACAGCATTTACCTGAAAGACAAGAGGGATCAGTGCACTGAACATCTGGAACATTTGTTTTTTTCTCTTCTTGACAAACCCCAAAACCTCATGTGGTCTAAGTCTGCTAACGTTCAGTGTAGCTCTTCCAGGACAAACAGAGACTCTGGGGAGCCATCAGCCGTTGGAAATTCTAGCTGGGACTATACAATCACTCCTTTCATAAGCACATAGCCCACCACTGTGTGTTTTCTATGTACAAATTGACCAAAGCCAGAGTGGATGAAGGGAAGATCCATGAACCCAGGACCTGGGCTGGGAAAGGGCCAAGGACACACCAAGTTTGGATCCAAGGCTCTATAGCTGTCGGACCCACTGCTACAGAGTGCTAGGGTTTGCCGTGGGGATCGGAGAGCATGAGGTACCATTAACAGGACAGTGAGGAAGGAGTATTACAAACAATTTTCACTGGAAGCCCTTTGATTTTTTTGTGGGCGGGCCATTTGGATCCAGTTATCATGGTTTTAATCTACCCTAAAGCACATATCTGAGTGGTGCCAGTTGTATTTCCCTAATTTAGTCCTTGCTGCTTTCCCAGTAATCTGCCATATAGTGTAAAGGCATTAAAAAAAAAAATTAAGCCTGAGACTTTATTACATTTTACATAAATGCATTCATTTAAATTAAAATCCTACTTCTATAATTTGTAGGAGAGACTCAGAATAAATGATTGGACAGGGCATTCACTTTTTGATAAAAGCAAATAGCATGTTGGCAAAAATTACATGAAGACAGCGGGTACTGGACACAGTCTAGTGCACATTAAGGTAGCAGTGTTTGAAACGGGACTATATTAATGCAGACTAGGGAGCTTTTAGTGTGCGCCAGCAAGGTGCACCTGGACCAATTAGTGTGCAATACACTAGGGCACACTAGAACAGTGATTCTCAAACTAGGGCTGCCACTTGTTCAGGGAAAGCCCCTGGCGGGCCGGGCCGGTTTGTTTACCTGCTGCATCTGCAGGTCCGGCCGATCGCAGCTCTCACTAGCTGCGGTTCACCGTTCCAGGCCAATGGGGGCTGCAGGAAGGGCGGCCAGCAAGTCCCTCGGCCCGCGCCACTTCCTGCAGCCCCCATTGGCCTGGAGCGGTGAACCGCAGCCAGTGGGAGCCGCGATCGGCCGAACGTGCAGACGCAGCAGGTAAACAAACCGGCCCGGCCCACCAGGGGCTTTCCCTGAACAAGCAGCGGCCTTAGTTTGAGAACCACTGCACTAGAATTTATACTCAGCTAGTACAGACTGAAGCACTGTGTAGACAAGCCCTAAGGCACCATTCCTGCAATGAGGTCCATGGGGGTACTTCCCTGCCTTGCATCTGCATGGAGCCCCTTTGAAGTCAATGGTGTTTGCCTAGGTGTTCATTGCTGGATTGGGACCTAAATGTTAACGAAAAAAAAAAATTCAGTTATCTAGAGCCAGGAAACTCACGTAGCCAGTACAGGCTTAGTTAGAGAAATGAGAACTGAAGTCTGCAGTCCTGCCCAGAGTGTGCCTCTTTTTAGCATCTTCATACTGTACATTGTCCCTCACCCTGTGGTCTGTTAGACTCTAACCAGGAGTTTATTTATTTTTCCTTTCAAAATCAAAGAGGACTTACATTTTATAAGGCAGACTATATTTAACATTTGGTAGCACCCAACAGCCTCAGCCAGGGTAGGCCCCACTGTGCCCTTTAAAACATACATTATGTTGGCTGAAAAACAAAACTAAAAGTTAATAGAAAACATTTTTGAAATGAGATTCTGGAACTGGCTGCTTAGCCAAAAGCTGTAAAATCAGTTTCACAACACACCCTTCAGACTCTTCTTTGTGCTTCTTATTCTAAAGAATTCACTAGGGGAAGCAAGCCGGAAAGAAAACATATTTTTTTATGATTTGGCAATGGCGCCACCTGCTGCTGAAGAGGAAAGTTATCGTTCATTGGCTCACTGTGATAGGATACCTCCAAACAGCTCTACTAAAATTAGACTTCAAGAAGTAAGTTACATCTTTTTGTTGGCTCTCAACATCTTATGACATATAGACCCTGCTCCTATACCATTTTGTGGCCTCCCCAACCCCTGCAAGATTCCCTTGAGTAAAATTGGCTTGGCTTTTTAGCAAAGTGATAGTTTGTCACATACATGCAATTTTATCATAGCTATTTTCCCAATGATTTAACTCAGAGAAAGAGAGAGGTTTTTCCATGCAATTAGTACTCTTTTATACGATGATTACACTGCCAACAGTTATCATTCTTTTAGAATTGATAGGGCTCAATACATCCTATTAATTGCAATAAATTGCATTGCCTAGATCCATAGATGGATGGAACTCGTTATTTTTAACGTATGCTTAGAGTGGGGTTCTTAGTTGGGTGTAATCATTTATTTTTCCCATCAAACTCACTAGCCCAAAAGTGATTTTGAGTGCCTATCTTGGAACTCCTTGAAAGGGCCCAATTCTCAGAAAGTGCTAATCATCTACCCTCCAGAAATCAGGCCCCTTTAAAACCAAACCACTAGTCACACCGGATATTTAGACCAGCATATCTAGAGTTTACCAAGAAATGAAAATATCCTTGTAAGTTTGTTGGGGGTGGGGGAAGAAGAGGGAGATAGACTCACTTTTTACCTAGCATCTTGAATGTAACTTCTAAACTGCATTTATTTCCATACTAGTTCTCAGGTACAGTACGTTTCAATTATTTCTGATGTTTTGAAAGAAACATTATCAAACAAATCATTTAGAACCACCATCCCTAATCACTCCATTTGTGCCAGATAAACTGCTTTCCTCCCCAAATTCTGGGATACAAGTTAAAATCCAGGCTGAAGTTTGTGCAAACTAAATTGTGAGAATTTTTTTTTAAAAATGGAGATTAACTTCCATGTTTTTTGTTGTTGCACTTAGTGAAGGGATTAGTACTCGCAGTAAAAACATAGCTGGTCAGATTTGTATTTAAAATATTCTGGGTCTCTTTTCAGGAATCCTCAACAGGTGTCTGTACTGAAAGGCCTGTTAAATTGGAAATACAAACTAATTGTTTTCTGCACACTAAAGCCAGCTGCCAAAGGACTCGCAGTAATTCAACCAGTAAGTTTCTAAGAGGAAATATATTCTCTTGGGAAATTTAAATGCATGAAACTTTCTCAGGTTACGATATCATGATGTTGAAAGAAACAGCTTTTTTTTGCCATCTTTACTCTGGAGGGTTTTAGCTAAAGTTTCTTCTTTCTGTAAGACTCATGGTGCATGAAAAGCTAGTATTAAAGAATGGATTCAGATATCCATACATACTGATCAGTCATGATCCCTGTACATAAAAATTATGTATATACATACACATGCACACCATTTTGCATATTTTAAAGGTACCCTGAACTGGTTCAGACTTTTTTTGGAGGGGGAGGAAGCTTTGATTTTTACTAAAGTTAACATTAACAAAAATAGTTTTGTAATTAAAAAAAATCATTTTTAATTTAAACATTCCTCTTAAGTGTTATAATTCCCAGTGGCAACATGTACCAATATACCTCTAACCCAATATAATGCTGTCCTTGGGAGCCAAAAAATCTTACCATGTTATAGGTGAAACTGTGTTATATCGAACTTGCTTTGATCTGCCGGAGTGCGCAGCCCCACCCCCCCAGAGCACTGCTTTACCGTGTTATATCCAAATTCGTGTTATATCGAGTCGCGTTATATCGGGGTAGAGGTGTACTTGAGAAACAGGTATTGCAACTGACTATAAACAAGTCTTTAATAAGGGTAAAATGTACAAGTGTGCCTCCCTGATTTGTAGTCACAAATACGGGCACACCTATTTCATTGTGTAGCTATTTGCGCATACACATACACACTGTGTGTCTGACATTTTGATGTATGCTGGTAAACAACAAGTGAAGTCCTGGCTCCACTGAAGATAATGCCAAAACTCTCATTAACTTCTGTAGGACCGGGATTTCACCCACTGTGTTTGTGTGCAAAGATGCACATGAGCTTGATTTGTAGGTTCAATTTTGAAGGTCCCTTTGAGAGATTGAGTGAAAATGCAAAAGGAAACAAGCAGCATAAATGCTGAGAAATAAATTAGACCTTTATTATTGATATTTCCATACTCTTAAGTGTTGTTAGTAATAGGGGCAGTGACATTTTTAAATGGATCAGTTTTATGTTGGGAATGTCGCTTTAACTCAATGTTAGCTTCTGTGCCGTAGCTTTAGTTTAGGCTATGTTAAATGTTTGCATTAAATGAGACATCTGGACATAGAGTTTATGAACTACATTATGATGTTCTCTCCCTTTCTTTGTCTGTACACAGACAGATATCACACATGGTTACTTCTCTGACAGTGTATTCTGAATTTATCATTTTCCATAAAGTTTTAAAACCGAGCCCTTACTTCCAAAAAATGAAAGATTTTCTGCATTTTAATGTCTTTTAGAAGAAGTGAGAGGACTGTCTACTGTACTGCAATAATTGCATACAAGTTCTGGCTGTAATTCCTGGAAACAAAAATAATAGTGTTCTGGGGTACTCAGATGGGCTGAATACAGTATCTATTCTCTAATCAAATGCACAGACTAAAGATACATGTTCCCCATGTGCTTCATTGGTAAAATATTTGTCATATGGAGATGATTATTCACAATGCTGTTGTCTGTTTTCTACTGAGTGTAATCAGCATGGCCTTTCGAGTGAAATAGTTAAAACGAACAACTTAGCTGAGTCTCTAGGAGATGGTTCACTTTTGCCCAGAGACCGTGGCAATGGGCACACTGGAAATGCAAAGACGGATATAAACAGCCAGAAAAGAAACTTTATGAGGAGGTGCAGTAGCTGAAATAGCTTGTAATAAAATGAAATCCTTATCAGATGTGCCTGTACACAGCATAGGTGAAAGCATAGAAACAATATAGCAAGGGTAGCAGTAGTGAAACAGAATACAGCCAGAAAACCCAAGCCTACACGCTGTATGTCAGCATGTTAAAGTTTTAAACAGGCGAATTACCTGCCCAGTCCTCCAGCACTGCATATTCCTTCTAGTAGACGTGGCATAGGCCAGAGGGTGGTCACTGATGCAGCAGTTTATTATAGCCAGAAAGCTTGGATCAGGTTCTGGCCTCCTATGATTGTTTGGCATCGGTGACATGAACAGAAATATACTCCAGTGATTCAAACTGTGAAAGTCTGTAACGGCTAGAAATGCCATCCTTATCCAGGTACAAGCTGCTTGAATCACTGGAGTATATTTCTGTTCATGTCTTCCTCCTCATGGCTTATTCCAGCAGAACCCCTTTGTGGTCACATAGTCTAGCATTAGGTGATTGGGCCTGATTACCCCCTTCTAAGACAGCTGGGTTTGCTCTGTTCTAGAGGGTCTCACTCCTGGGGAAGTGTAGGCAGTGTCTGTACCACTGTCCTTCTCAGCTGTTTCTCCCAAGGATGGAGCTTGAATTTGGAGTCAGGGTTTCATAGGATCCCACACTGGCAGAGGCTGCCCTGGGGATATGCTGAGTCAGCACATCCCCTCCTTTCTCTCCCTCCCTCCACAACTTGGTCAGCACCACTGTGGTAGCACAGGCTGGGTGCAAGTCCCTCAGTGGAGCAGAGCGGCGTAGACACGGTGCATCAGTGGGCAGATTTTCCACAACCAGGGACCTTGCGCTCAGGGTTTTGCTGTGGAAAAAAGTACACATCCAGCCTACTGTCTTTTGAAAACCTGTAACAACTAAAAAAAAAAATCTGCCGAACAGTGAAGTCTGTTAGGTTGTGGAATAGTCTTTCAAGGAAAGTGGTGAAATATGGATAATAGTCTCATCCTGCATTGGCAGAAGGAGGAATTGGCTGAGCTAACAGGTCTTTTCATCTGTATCTCCTTTGATTCTGTGATAACTGTCTCTATGTCTTTTATACTTTGGGGTAATGTGATTTTGCTCTCAGTGCAGCATGTGATGCAATTAAGCTGCTCCCTTGTAACGAGCCCCTGATATGGAGAGAGAGGGTTATGGATGCAGAAGCTTGTGCATAAAAGTGAATGGAATGTGTGTGCAGCAGGCAGTCTTTGAACAAGGCCCCGTGTGTCTGCCATGCACAACTCTCTCTATTAGCTGTGTGTGCCCAGCAGTTGATCATGTGAAGTCACTGGGTGCAACTGAAGCTTGTGAGGTGTGGTTCCTAATGGTGGCTCAGGGAATCCCATCACTGCCTGGGACAGTTAGATTTACAACTTGAAAAATGTTTCTAAACGGAATTTATTGAGCACCTGGTCAAGTGTTTGACGCAGAAGTGTTTGAAGTTAATGCTCATGAAAAATACGGTGTCATGCCTTCTGTCTCCTGTAGGTGTAAATCCTTACTGGATAGGGGAAATTGACTATCGAGTGACAAAGAAATCAGCAGCATATAGAGACAGACAGCCCCATTCTCTTTATAGTAACCGGAAGTCACTCTCTCAGCAGCTAGACTGTTCTGTAGGAAGAGGTCCGGTAAGTGCAACAGGAAATCACACACCACTAGAAAACTACATTCATCAGGCTCAACAAACAAGAACACTCTAGCTAAGTTGCACTTAGTTTTCTTGCCAAAACTTTCCCGCCTTAGGAGCCCTGTCCCGGAGACTGCACTGGGGATACAATGAATCAATGCATCTCTCAGTCACTCCAGCCATGCTCCCTGCCAGCGGGCCATCCCAAGTGAAAGGGTTTGTGCTGCCTCAACCTCCCCATGGTGAATTTTCTGCCTACTCTCCCCCGACACACACACACACACACCTGCACAAAGCCACACTGAACTGACTGTGTGAGGTGCAGGTCCAGAGAAGGAGGAAAGGCTCTATGACAGCATAGCCCCTCCATTGTCCTTTCTCCACCAGCTGCTGCCCCGATCATCCCCGATCCATGTTTTCCAGCTACAATGGATCCACAGGAGAGTGGATGCTGTTGCTCCTTCCCTTGTTCACCCCCATAGCCCCCTCGCAGAAGAGGCCCCCTGAATGGCTGATCCATCCTGCTGGCCACAGATAGAAATTGCAATGCTTCTGCACCTTGAAGAGCCTTACACAAGCCCTTCCTCAGGGACATGAATTTCAACAAACTCTGTATAAACTTGCACATATCTCAGGTCCCTAATGGAAGTTGGGCCCGCCCAGGGTTTTGACAGAGATGTACCTTTCACTGAGTCTATTTTTGGCATTGCACAGCCATCTCCCAGATCTTCACATTCTTAACTCTCTCTATGGTACTGCACAAATAAGCTTATTCTCATGTACTAATCAAGCCTCATTTCCTGACAGACGCAGAAGCTGAATGCTTGATGGGTGTTCCACACATTAGATCCTCATGCAGCTGTTAGTTTCACATCGCTGCATAAACAAATTTGTAGAAAATCAGAACTCTCAGCTTCCCTCCACATGCTTCTGGCCCTGCTGAACTTCATGCATACTTAGCATTAGATAATAACTTGATTCAGTGCTTAAATGAGCTTCGTGCTAATGTTCATCTAGGAAGTCTTCATTATGTATGTAACCTTTCTGCCAGCTGGAGTCAGCAGCAACAAGGTTCAATATCTAGGGGTTCCTCTGAACAACACAAAACAGAAGTGGCTTGAGTCCCCATGCAGTAATCTGGGAAAATTAAACACCATCCATGGGCACCTCTAAGAGGCAATACCTCCCCACTTGCAAGCATTGAGTCTGTGTATAACAAAAGAAAAACTTGTATTAAAAAGGCAAGGGAACCAAGCATTCATTTGAGAAAACACCACAACCACCACTCAAAAGCATGTAGCCATAAACAAACACCCACCCCCAGTAGGTTGGGCAGTGTCCTTTGCCTCAGTTTCCCACTGTGTGGTGTGAAACTCCAATGAATGAATGTCCCTTCAACACGCCCTTCCCCTTTCCCTCCACTGCTCCCCACTCATAGTTGGTTGTCCTTAGTCAGCAAAAACTGGGAGTTCAGAGGTGCATTCACGTGGGTCCATCCATCACCCCTGGTGGGGGGGCAGGGCATCAAGCCATGCCCTAGCTGCTGCTATCTCTTCCATGCTCGCCGCTTGCTGCCGCTGTTATCTCTGCCATTGCTGGCCGCTTGCTGCCACCACTCATCTCTGCCACTGTCATCACTGCACTGCTGCTTGCCGTGTTCTGGGGTTCCCCAACTTAGTCCAGCTCTTAGTGATTTCACTGGGTAGCAGGGAACCTTGGTGCTGCTCCCTCTTCATGTCTTTCACTGCAACCCTGTCCCCACACCACGTCCAAAGCTTAGCTCCTAGACCTGCTCATCAGTGGTTTCAGCTCTAGTAATCACTGAACCAGAAACAAGGCCTCTCAACTGAGTCCAATCAGCTCTGTCTTTAAACATTGAAGAGGGGAGAGTCAAATGGTAACGAGGACTCTTTAGGCAGAACGCACACCGTTGGGTAGGAACACCAGTCCCCATCCGCTCTCATCGTTAGTGGGATTTGGCATCCTTACCCCCTGCTTAGCAAGTTAGTACTGTATGCCTTGACTGAACCTAAGTTCTGCTGCCCTTTACTCATACAATAAGGATACCCCTGCATTCAAAGTGGGTTGTAACCCAAAACCAGCCAAAATTGATCACTTTGGCAAAGCAGCTCTGTCTGCTGAACACCTAGGCAGAGTAGGTGTGTCTGTGCACATACGGTCTGCCCCTGACGTCTTTCTCCCCAGTTCATCACTGGATGTCAGGGTAGAGCTCATTCAGACCCTGCTTACACGTAGATCACTGTAGCAGGGGCGGCTCCAGGCACCAGCGCACCAAGCGCGTGCCTGGGGCAGCAAGCGGCAGGGGACAGCCTGCTGGTCGCCATAAGGGTGGCAGTCAGCCTGCCTTCGGCGGCATGCCTGCGGGAGGTCCGCCGGTCCCACAGTTTCGACGGCAATTCGGCAGCAGGTACGCCGAAGGCGCAGGACCGGCGGACCTCCCGCAAATATGCCACTGAATCTGCGTTACCAGCAGACCTCACGAAGCCGTGCTGCCGAAAGCCCCTGACTGCCGTGCTTGGGGCGGCAAAATACATAGAGCCGCCCCTGCACTACAGATACAGACTCATATTAAAATTGGTTGTGCCTGATGGGCTGGAAACATATTAAGAAATCCACCATCTATTAAACTGAAGGAAGCAGACTACTTGCAAATTGGTTATCAGCTTCTGACTGAATATATCCAAGCAAAACGGAACTACTTCCTTCACTGTTTGGAAGAATTCTGTACTACTACTTACTCCCAGGATATAGCTGTTTACATCCTTGAAGCACTTATATTGGCATTAACTAATAGTTGTACAACACCAAGATGCTATAGATACATTTATATTATTTTCACCATTTGATGGCAAAGGAAACAGGTAGAAAAATGGTGACAAAGATACAGAGCTAGTCAATGGCAAAGTCAGGACTGCACAGCGGGGTCCTGTCTATGACTAGACTGAGCCTTGAAGTGCTACAGTAAAACAATAAATAATAAGAATAGATATCCGGAGACGATCTGGATTCGCAGTGCTGTACTCAGGCCTTTACACAACAGTGTTTGTCGTGACCCAAATGTCCAAACATAGAATCATAGACTTTAAGGTCAGACAGGACCATTATGATCGTCTAGTCTGACCTGCACAACGCAGGCCACAGAATCTCACCCGCCCACTCCTGTAACAAACCCCTAACCTATGTCTGAGCTATTGAAGTCCTCAAATCATGGTTTAAAGACTTCAAACACAGAATTCTGGCATGGGAATATCAAATGCCAACACAAATAATATGACTCAAATAATAGATACTATTAGAGAGTCTAGATTCTATTCTAGGATCTAGATTCTAAATCTGGTTGGATCACTGTAGCTAGACAAGCATAGAAATGATTTAAGCAAGTTCAAAATCAAGCCCATAGTCTATAAGGACCTCAGGGTTTTAGCTGAATATCCTATGCATCTGAAAAAAGGCTAAAGTACCAGGACATGTTCCAGACAATTCTGTAGACCATTGGTTCCTGGATACAGCGGCGGCTCCAGGCACCAGCGCTCCAAGCATGTGCCGGGGGCGGCAAGCTGCAGGGAGCGCCCTGCCGGTCCTTGCAAGAGCGGCAGTCAGGCAGCCTTCGGCGGCATGCCTGCGGGAGGTCCACCGGTCCGGCGGATTCAGTGGCAATTCGGCAGTGGGTACGCTGAAGCCGCGGGACTGGTGGACCTCCCACAGGCATGCCACCGAATCTGCAGGACCGGTGGACTTCCCGCAAGCGTGCCGCTGAAGGCAGCCTGCCTGCCATGCTTGGGGCGGCAAAAAAGCTAGAGCCACCCCTGCCTGGATAAACGAGCTATCTGAATCATGCAAACAAATATTTTAAAACCCAGCACTTTCCGCTTGTGGGGTCTCTGTTGTTCCATTAAGACTGTACTCTCACAGAGCAATTGCACACATTCATCTGGTATGTACAACAAATGCCTGGCACTGCATTAAAACTATTTTTCTCTTTGCAGACGGTTTCAAGACCTTCTAGATCGCTGAGCACTGCTCAGTTAACGCACACGTCTTGTGGCTCACAGGCTTCCGTAATATCAAACATTGTTTTGATGAAAGGCCAAGGGAAGGTGAGATGCTTATAAACAGAATACTAGTCATCTTCCCAGGTGTACATATCAAATGGGGAGTGAATGGTGCAGGGAGGCTGGTAATGGGACAGCGAGCCTTTCACCTCTGGGTTGCCAGTTCCAATCTGGGCCTGGGCAGCCAGTGACTAAAAATCACCATCCTCTGCTGAGTGTTTGGTGGTTTGTGTTGTGTGTTGGTGGTCACAGGCCAGTTCCTAATGGACATATGTCCATATCACACAATCACCACCAACAGCTGACATCCTTCACTGGCATCCTTCTTAGCAATGAGGGGCACTGACTGAATGGGGTCTGGCAACTGAATTAGCCTCTCCCTTCTAGAGATGCTCCCTCCAAGTCAGAGCTGAGAGACAGTGGTGGACTGGCAGTGTGGGGAAGAATGCACTGCCTGTGCTGTATCTAACCTCCAGGTAAATAAAGGACTACAGCCTCCAGAACCTTTTGATTTGTCACCTTTCACAAACACCAAACATTCACACAGCAAGATTAAAGCTGAACTCTATCCTGTTAGGTGCTGACTGCTCTCAACTCCCAACTGATTTTTAATAGGAATTGAGGGACTTCAGCACCTTGCAGGATTGGCTCTTTAGTGTAATTTGTCTTCAGCTTGATTTGGATTTTGCAGTAATTCATAGCACACCTCCTGAACTCTAAGTGAGGGCTCACTCTCCATGCACGTGCCTATCTGAAGCTAATGGGAATTGCATGTGTGCACATTAGCTAGAGCATGTTCTCCATGGCAACATATTACCAGCTTTGTTTATATCGTCTAGTTAAACTATGCCTTGCAGCTTGCATCATCCTGATTTGTTAAGCCTGGAAACTCCACAAGATGCAGTCGGTGATAAAGCATAGTTACATAAGCAAGACCCTTGGTAAAATCAAGTACACGTGCACAAAAACAAAACTTAGATTTACAAAGACTATCTCTAGCAAGAGGTCTAGGTTGGACATTAGGAAAAATTTCCTAACTGTCAGGGTGGTTAAACACTGGAATAAATTGCCTAGAGAGGTAGTGGAATCTCCATCTCTGGAGATATTTAAGAGTAGGTTAGATAAATGTCTATCAGGGATGGTCTAGACAGTATTTGGTCCTGCCATGCGGGCAGGGGACTGGACTCGATGACCTCTCAAGGTCCCTTCCAGTCCTAGAATCTATGAATCTATGAATAAGACAGAGAAAAGGCAATTGCTATCCCACTTACAAATAAAAATGCCAAAGGGGTGTTCTTGCTCTCTGTCCGGCCACACATTTGTATTAGCATATGTGATTATTTTTTGACTGACTTTCATTTGTAACTTGGGATGCATAAAATATGGAAGCTAGAACTTAAACACAGGCCTTTTAGGCCTGTAAATTCTCTAATAAAGATCTCTTTCTAAATAACAATGTCTAGTACAGATGTAGGGACAACTATCAGAAAGTCCTTCTGTGGAGTTCAATAAAATAAATTATCATCATCATCTGTATTATGGTAGCACTTAGGGGCCCTAGTCATGTATCAGGGCTCCACTGCGTGTAGTACTTTGCACTTCTATAACACTTTTCATCCAAGGATTTCTAGTTGGTTTACAAATATTAATTAAGTACAGTCTCTACTCCTTGGGGAATGCTATGCCAAAAAATTAAAAATTCTGTGCACTATATTTTAAAATTCTGCATTTTTTTTTGTCAAAATAACACAATATAATCACACCAATTTCAAAATACCTGTCAGCAAGTATGTCTGTAACAGAGACAACAAAAAAGATTCAGGAATTTTTTTTTGACAAATAGTTTTCTTACTAGGCATATGAATACAGAACTTTGAGTAATAATTCATTTAAATTACAGTACAGAAACATATTTCCCTCCATCCTCAGAAGCAGTGCAAAGGGTTTGGGGGAGTCGGGGGTAATGGAGGAGTTGAGGGAGAGGGAAGTAATTGGTGGGAAGGAGCCTGGAGTGAACCTGGAAGGCTGTTGAATGTGAGTGGGAGAAGTAGGGAACAGTTTTTTGGGGGAGGGGGGGAGATTGTTAGGGAGTTGGGGACCTTCCCCCATACAGATTCTGGCTGACCCCTAGCCTCTCCCATTCAGTCAGGCACATCTTCCCTAATCCCCATGTGTCCCTGCACCCCCACTCAGCCACCCCTTCTCTGCATCTCCATGTAGCCCTGCATCTTCCTCTCCCTGTCCCCATATGTCCCTGCACCCCCACTTAGCCACCCTCTGCCCCTTTGCAACTCCTGCCCCTCACTCTCCCATCCCCATGTGTCCCTGCACTCCCTCCCCATCACCATGCACCCCTCCCCGTCTTCATGTGTCCCTACACCCCCACTCAACTACCCCTGTACACCTCCCACCTCCATTGTCCCTGCACCCACACTCAGCCACCCCAACCCGCTCGTGGCCCTGCACCCATTCAGCTCCTTCACCAGTCTGTCCCCCTCAACTAGCCCTTCAGAATCCCAGAACCCCAGCAGCCCCATCTGCCCTGCTCTGTCTGTCCCAAGCATATTCGGTGCCTCCTCACCTGGCCCCACAGGCAGGGTGCTGCGAGGAAGGCAGCCTCTTGTCTTCCCTATTGGCAGCCTCCCTATGGCTGGTGAACCGGCTTCCCTCTGTTCTGGTGTCACAGCAACCCCTGGCAGAATGTATTTTCTGTGGATTAAAAAAAAAATCTGTGGGGGACATGAATTCTGCAGGTGAGCAATGTGGCAGAGTTCCCCCAGAAGTAAGTCTCAGAACATCCCTCTGAGGTGAATATCAGTTCCATTTTATGGGTGGAGAAATTGAGGCAAAAGAGGTTAAATGACTCACCCAAGGCCACACATTATGTTAGTGGCAGAGCCAGGAGTATGGGACTTAGTCCTATGCTCTAATCATTACACGTTACTATTGCAGCACATATATTGTCTCAAAATAATTGTTTGTGACTTTTATGAAGAAAATTTCAGTTAAATACCTTCTAAGTTCTTAAGTTGGGGATCACTATATCCACCTTTGTTTTAAATCTTGTAATGAACATATTAATGTCCATCAGGCAATTTTGCTAAGTGTTATTGCCCATGTAGCATTTTAGTACAGAAGAGAAAACAATGCAACCATTATGAGAAATAAACATGGTCTCTCTCTCTCTCTCGCTCTCATAATTTAGGGGTTGGGCTTCAGTATTGTTGGAGGGAAGGACAGCATTTATGGGCCCATTGGTATCTATGTAAAGACCATCTTTCCAGGTGGAGCTGCTGCTGCTGATGGAAGGTTACAAGAAGGTAGGAAGTTACTATGAAAAATATTTAGAATGATTGTTTGGGGTTAAAAAATTTCTAGTACAGAAGCAATAAAGACATTTAAAATGTAGATCAAAAGAGGATCCAATTGGTTGTGGGATTGGTGATGTAAGAATCAAAGCCAGCTCAGGTTGGTTGTGAATGAAAGTGGTTTTCCCCTGAAGATTGTTTGGTGACTGCTGTGAAATGAGATGGTAGTTTAATTGCATCACCTGCATGACAAATATCCATAGTCTAGCTGGCCTGGCTCCTCTGTTTACAATTTCAGAAGAGAGACTAGTGACCAGCTACCTTTTTAGCCACTGTAAATAGAGCTAGGCAGAAAACTGGAGTGGGGAAATCAAATATTTTTGCTATTTCCCCCTAACCCCCATTTTTCAGTGAAATTTCAAAGTGTTTAGCCATTCACCTGCAGTCTTGCCAACCTCAAGGGATCAAAAATCATCAGCAAGACCCCCCAAAATCAGGAGGGGAGTTTTTGTTTTTTAAATCAGATCACGTTGTTTAGTTGTCTTTTGACTTTTTAACTCCCCTCTACTCCTCTTCCAGTGTAGATATGTGATCATTTCAAGCTGAAAAAGGCAAGCTTTAATGACCACAGAAATGCATGCCTCTCCCAGGCTGCTCAGATGGAGACGCCACTCACCCAATCCTCACCCCTAAGATAGGGGAACTGCCATCCATTTCCTCTTACTGCCCTGACTCCAGAGCAACATATCTGTGCCTGGGTCCCAGTGGCACCACTTCCCCAACTCCCCCTCCCCCAGGACACTCTCTCTGCTCTAGGGCTATACATGAAGGCAGGGCTCGGTGACAGGGCAGGTCTGTGTCCTCAGCTCCAAGGCTCTTGCCTAGAGCTCTGCCCACGTGCTGAAAATTATGGGATTGGAGGAGCTTCAGGCATCATTGGAACAGCTCCTCCTACAGTCGCCAAAATTCTGTGACTCATGATCAGTTCATGAGAGTTGGTGACACTGCCTTCCCCTGGCTGCTTGGAGGGGACTCCCCTTACCCATCATTACTCCAAGCTAGGGGAGCTGCCATTCCATCCCCCACCCTGTCACTGTCCTTTGCACCCCCACATCCCCCTGAACACCTAAATCTGCCATCTGCTGTAGCCAATGCCCTGCTTCCCCTCCCCCATCCACTTTTCACAGTGTCTCTGCTGCCCCTTGCAATCCATATGTCCTGTCTAATTCCCTGCACCATAACGCGGGAGCCATTTTGCCTGTAGGAATGGCCTTAGTCTGATTCAAAACAGGAGGTGGTAGCCAAATCTATTATGGGTAGCCTTATTGTTACATGCAGATGGACTCTATCTATCTTGCTGGCTTCAGCCCTAAGGGTGGTACTAGGAGATGGTGGCCATTTTGACAAATGGAAAAATTGAGAGTGGGCAGCTTTTCATCCTCTTTTCATAGGGTTGCCAACCCTCCAGGTTTCGCCGGGAGTCTCCCGGAATTGGGCTCTATTTCCCCGGAGGCTACTGAAGCCAAACCAGGAGATTTTAGACCGCTAAATGTCCGTGGCAGAGCGGGGCTAAGGCAGGTTCCCTACCTGCCCTGGCTCCGTGCCACTCCCTGAAGTGGCTGACACATCCCTGTGGCCCCTGGGGGGTAGGGGCAGTGGTCTCCGTGCACTGCCCGCACCCTGAGCACTGACTTCTCAGCTCCCATTGGCCAAAATTCCCGGCCAATGGGAGCTGCAGGGGTGGTGCCCGTAGGCAGGAGCAGCATTCAGAACCTCCTGGAGCAGCGCGTGGAGGAGGCAGAGCGCGGAGGCCCCTGGCCCCGCTTATCTTGGGTGGCTCCCGTCCCGGTCAGTGGTGCAGCAGGGCTAAGGCAGGCTCCTCTCCCACATCGCCCATTGGCCGCAGTTCCTCGCCAATGGGAGTTGCAGAGTTTTCACTTGGGGAGCATGCGGTGATCTCTGTCCCCTCCCCACCCCCCAGGGGCTGCAGGGACGTGCTGGCTGCTTCCAGGACTGGCACGGGGCCAGGTCAGGTATGGAGCCTGCCTTAGCCCTTCTGCACCGCTGACTGGGAGCTGTCCGAAGTAAGCACCACCCAGCCAGAGCCTGCACCCCTCACCCCCTCCTGCAACCCAACCACCTGCCCCAGCCCGGAGCCCCCCTTACACCCAAACTCCCTCCAATTGCCTGCACCCCTCACCCCCTCCCATGCCCCAGTCCCCTGCCCCAGCCCTGAGCCCCCCTCCAGCACTCAAACTCTATCCCAGAGCTTGCACCCTACACCCCCTCCTGCGCCCCAACCCCTTGCCCCAGGCTGGAGCCCCCTCCCACACTCTGAATCCCTCGGCCCCAGCCCAGAGCCCACACCCTAACCCTCTGCCCCAGCCTGTTGAAGGTGAATGAGGGTGGGGGAGAGCAAACGATGGAGGGAGGTGGGATGGAGTAAACAGGGCGGGGTCTCGGAGGGGCGATGCCTCTGGGAAGGGGCCGGAGCAAGGATGTTTGGGTTTGTGTGATTAGACAGTTGGCAACCCTCTCTTTTCATGAAGCAGGGGAAAAAGCCTCAACTCAAAATATCTAGTAAGAATAAAATTGCGAGAGTTGGCAATACTGAAAATTTAAAAATCTAATAATTTCCTGTATTGAGGAGGAGTCTAACATTAACTTAATTTTCACATATTTGATTTAGAGCACATAATATTTATAGCAGCATTTTAATTTCACTAAAGGGATCTGTCTGGTCCCACTGAAATCAGTGCTGTAGGTGGTATATTTTCATCTCCATGCATTACTGCATTCAAGGCATGATCGTTCTTGGCTATTTGTCGCTCACACAATTGGGTAATAGCAATTAGTAACACAGTTTAATTATTCCTTTTTAAAACAGGTGATGAAATTCTGGAACTGAACGGAGAATCAATGTACGGATTAACGCATTATGATGCTTTACAAAAATTCAAGGTTATGCACTGTCCTCACAGCACAATTTCTATCTTTATACAAAAGGTGCCCGTGAGCTCAGCCCACTCATTGTTTTTTTTTCTTTCTAGCAGGCCAAAAAGGGTCTCCTCACTCTTACGGTCAGGACAAGCCTTAGCACCCCTTATTCTGCCTCTAGCTACCTGTCGTCACACTTATGTCGGTCTCTGAGTTCCAGCACTCGGATAACCAAGGAAAACAGCTCTTTCAGTTCAGATAGTGCTGCCGTCTCATTAAGCACCACAAAGCCCAATGACAGGGTCATAATGGAAGTTTCCTTAAACAAAGGTAAGTGCTAAAATAAACTGAACAAGGAATACACGGAACAAGACTTGATTCACAAACTGATGGCTCATTTACTTTCTGCATGTTTGTCCTCACTCTATCCTAATTCCTCCCCTACTTGCACAGATTTTTTTCCCCAACTCACCTAATACAGACTCAGTGCCTGCTATGATATCCTGCCAAGCTATCTATCAATTGTTGTCTTTCACCTACCATATTTCTACCCATTGTTCCACTCAGGCACTAGATTGACACTTTCAATTCTCCTCACAAGAACTGAAAGTGTTTACAAGGCAAATCCCTCTGAGACACCACTCACTGAGCGTTCAAACTCAGTTAATGAAGCACATTACACAACTCTCATTCTTAATTATACAAACTCTATTTCAGTGTGAAAATTCATGGCTTTATAAAACAGCCATTTCTTTTGTCTCTTCCCCCAACTGCTGTGTTTTTCCAGACACAAAAAGCAATCACATACATTGAAAGAATGACTTAGTTTAGAATACAGGATGCACCAAAACAGAGAACAAAAGTAAATAAGTGTGACTCATCACTTGAATAGATTGCATCAACTCAATGGCTGCTGTCTCTTTAAAGAGGAAGAGTTCTTACAAATCTAAAGGTATTTTGCACAGAAAACAAAAAAGAGAACAATTTCAGGCTACACACAACCACATTTCCTTCTTCATTTTTCTCCTGCTCTCTGTTATTATTTCTCATTGTAAAATGATTTGGGATACAGTTTGCATGACAGAGCCTTTGCAAAATAAAGCTGCATTGTACTGTATCTGCAACAGGCTAACAATGAATGTGTGAACTAAATTTTCAAATGTGGCTAGCAACATTTGGGTGCATTCTCCTTACACATGCAAAAAATGTGCATTTGCATGTGGAAAATGCATAACCGCAAGGATATGGCTCTGTTTTCAACAAGCGTGTTTTGAGGTCACCATTTAGAAACCGTATCGGGGGTAGCTGTGCTAGTCTGTGTCCACAAAAACAACAAGGAGTCTGTTGGCACCTTAAAGACTAACGGATTTATATGGGCATAAGCTTTCGTGAGTAAAAAACCCACTTCTTCAGATGCAAGTGATGTTTCTCATTTAGAAACAGTACTCCCAAATTATCTTGGTGTTCATATTTCTTATGCATCTTTTTGATGGACCCTTTCAGAAGCTGGCGTTGGCCTAGGAATTGGGTTGTGCAGTGTCCCTTACGCCCAGTGCATTTCCGGGATATTTATCCATACCCTCTCACCAGGCTCCGTGGCTCATATGGATGGGAGGCTCAGGTATGTTGAATGTTTTTTTATCAAAGAACCTTTCAGAATTAAAGTTTCACATTCCCCTGCCAGATAAGCTCTGTCATCTTAGATGGATCTCCCATATCTCCAAGCAGGAGGCTAAGTATTGCAATATCCAGACATGGGTATAAACTGGCAAGAAATGAGATTATAATCCAGGAAAATAAGGAACGGAGAATGAAAAGAGATACATGAGAAAATTGAGGATCAAACTAAGACTGACCTAAATATTGACAATGTCTGTCATGGGGCCAAATGCTGCGCTCTCTCCCACACAAAGTTCAAGTAAATGGGCTTTGAGTACATGGGTCTTTAGATGGGGTTGATGGAAGGAGCCAGTCTCTCATTTCTGGAGCCAGTTTATTCCCCTGCTCCAGGAGAAATGACTAGAGGATCTGCATAGTCACTGATCCACTGGCTCTGCCCCTTTCTTCCCATCCCATCCCCAATACTTGTGTGCACCCAGAGTGTTCCCCGGGTGCAGATGGCATTGCAGAGGTCTTGCACACGTTCCCAAAATTCTATCCCCTACTATATGATAGAAATACAGCTTTGCAATCTGGGACCTTCCACACCAACAGAAATTTATCCCATCGGATTTGAGAGCTTCATCGCCAGAGGATAACGTTAGGAGGACCAGGTATATTGTGTGTATTTAGAGTTGTGCAGAACTCAAATGATTTTTGTTTTAACACCGGTTCTGCACCCTGAATGTACCTGGAAACTCAGCTGAAAATGCCGCAAGTTCTGCAACATTTGGATTGAAACTTTGAAACGCTCAGCACCTATGTGCGTGTTTGGGACGGAGGGGAGAGAGGGCATGATAGTACCCAGCTGTGCCATGTTGGAATTTCATTAGGAAAGACTCAGAGTTCAACAGTGGACAGAGCTTCCAATAATTAGTATCTAAAAGCTGATTATTAATAAGTTACTCTTCTGTATTTAATATAAAGGACAGACACTGTATTATGGAGCAGTGTTGTTGGTCCCAGGATATTAGAGAGACCAAGTGGTGAGGTAATATCATTCATTGGAAGTAGGTCCAATAAAAGATATTACCTCAGCCAGCTTCTCTCTCAGGCACTGTTACTGTCCTTTCAGTGCAAGTAGTAGACTTTTCACAAACAAGAAGTGAAATGCTACATTATAGGCAGGAAGGAAGTTGTGGGTGTAAACAGTACACAACAGGCCAGCCTTCTGTGTCATTTTCTGTCTGTCCTGTCATTTATAATACAAAAAGTGCACTGTGGGAAGTGCAAAGAATTCAGATTTATGGAGAATGCACCAATGAGGAAATGTCATGTCTCAGTGCTGATTCCCTTTCCATTTTCTGAGAAGGGACCCAGTGAAACTCACTAATTTAATCTGTGACCATAACAAAGCTCAACCACCTGAACGTATGTTTCTTGCACAGTCACAATGGAACAATACGCTAGAAATAACAATGTAAAGTCTGCTCCTCTTGCTGGATTATTTTTTTTTAATCTCTTTGTAGGTGTGGGGATGAAATCATAGAAATTAATGAAGCACCAGTCCAAAATATGACACTTAATGAAGTTTATGCTGTTCTAAGCCACTGCAGTCCTGGTGCTGTGCAGATTATTATTAGTCGACACCCTGATCCACAGGTAGCATTCCACATTTTTCTGACTTTGAATAAAGCAAATATTGACAAACTAACACTAATACGGGTAGCAGAATTGGTATAAATCAGTTTGGCAAATAATGTGCCGATGTACATGCAGTACCTTTGGTATTACCTAAGATATAGGATGAGGTACAAACCCAAGATATTTAAATTCAAAATAGTGTGCTGTCTTATGTATAGAGATATATGCGGTGCAAGGATCAGTGGAGACAGTGTCTTACATGAGAGTTCATGTGCTTTGAATAAACAAGGTAAAGAAACAGGTTTTCAGGAACAATGATATACAACATATGCTTCTTAGAAAACAAGAGTATCTGAAACTCATTCAAATGAAACTTTTCACTGAGGAGTAAGAACCGGGAAAGATGAAATATACACCAAGAATAGAATGTGAAACTCAATAGTATTGATTTTAAGCCTCTCTCCCAGAATGTAATTAAAAGTCAGCGTTTTGATTTGATTGAATTTTGTCCAGCCAATTCTTGCTATTATATTGAGTGATATGAAAGAAATATTTTGTCCTTATGGGAATTTTTTTTTTCAGAAATGTTTTCTAATAGTCTGTTGGACCTATTAACTGGGTTAATTTGTGCACCAAAAAAATACACCATCCAGATACCTTATAATGGCAACCCCAGAATTGTGCATCTGGTACAATGGATAAACAACCCTTTATTCTTGAAAAATGTCCCATTTATCTAGATTGTCAATACAGAGGCTTCAACTGTACTGCATATATATTACTAATTAGAGGCCTGAAAACCCTTCCTCATGCATGTAATCCTTGCTCACATGCTTAGGCCTATTAAATTCATTGAGGCCACTTGCCTGAGTAAGGACTATTTTTGTGAGAAAGTGTTTGCAGGAATGAAGAGTTGTGTGGTGAACCAATCTTTTGGTGAGCTTTGCAAGACCCAGAATGACACGATATTTTATAGGTATCCGAACAGCAGCTAAAGGAAGCTGTTTCACAAGCTGTGGAAAACAACAGATTTGGAAGGGAGAGGCAACAATGGAATACTGAAGGTAAGGGAATTCATTCAGCTGTCTGAGACATTATGACTTAGTATTGACAGAGATACCAGACTAGTTAAGTAACCTGGAGTGGAAGGGAAAGAAGGAGGAAAGAGCATAGAGCAGGGGTAGGCAACCTATGGCACACATGCCAAAGGCGGCACGCGAGCTGATTTTCAGTGGCACTCACACTGCCTGGGTCCTGGCCACCAGTCCGGGGGGCTCTGCATTTTAATTGAATTTTAAATGAAGTTTCTTAAACATTTTAAAAACCTTATTTACTTTACATACAACAATAGTTTTGTTATATATTATAGACTTCTAGATAGAGACCTCTAAAAATGTTAAAATGTATTACTGGCACGCGAAACCTTAAATGAGAGTGAATAAATGAAGCTGGCACACCACTTCTGAAAGGTTGCCGACCCCTGGCCTAGAGCTATATTATTGAAGTCCATCCTGAGAGATACTGCCAGAGAATGGCGTAAAAAGCTCAAGACACCTGGTTGACCTCCAACGGTATGTCTACATTGCAGCTCAGGTAGACAGGCTTGCATTGTGGGGGCTTGCACACTAAAACCAGCAGCGTGGATGGTGCCGCTTGGGCAGAGACTGGGCTCGGTGTGGTGCTGATGAGCGCGGGTGGTTAGTCGGAGTCTCTGTCCGAGCCACAATGTCCGCACTGCTATTTTTAGCATGCTAGCTTTAGCCCTGCTAACATGAGTCTGTCTGCCCAGACTAGGAGGCTTGTTCCCAGCTGCAGTGTAGACATACCCCAAACATTCTGAGACTCAACCCAGGGCCGGCTCTGGTTTTTTGGCCGCCCCAAGGAAAAAAAAAACAGGGCGTCCAGAACGGCAAAGCAAAAAAAAAAAAACCTGGGGCGGGGCCGGGGCGGGGTACAGGGGGGACTGGCTAGCGGCGGGGAGGGAGCGGGGGGGGGGAGGGAGAAGGGGGGGCGGCCAGGGCTACGGTGGGGGCGCTGCCACGTGGCCCCCTCCCGCTGCGCCGCCTCCTGGGAGGGCTCCGCTCCGGTTGGCGAGGAGGGAAGGACGAGGACTGCCCTGCCAGGCTTGCTGCAGGGGGCTCCCATCCTCCGCGCCGCTGCCCCCTACAGGGCGGCCGGAGCGGAAAAAAAAAAAAAACGGACGTGCCGCCCTAGGATTGGGCAGAATGCCGCCTCAAACAATCTGCCGCCCCAAGCACCAGCTTGCTCAGCTGGTGCCTGGAGCCAGCCCTGACTCAACCCCAGTGAAGCTGATGCTTTGTGGGCCCCCCCTGCTTCCCACCCTCTTCTTGCTGTATTCAGTATTTCACACCCCGCCCCTCTGTTCTCTCACAACTAAAACCAGCCTCTAATGCGCTTCACAAGAATGTTCTGTTTTTCTGGTAAGAACAGCCAGAGCAATACGCTGCCATTTGGGAGGACTGAATTTAGGTTTGCTCTTCACACGGGGGGCGCCGCAGAGGTAGCAGGTTTGGCTCTGGGGGTGGACAGAGCCCAGCCCTATCATCCTCATGCTGAGTAACACTCTCTGTTCAATTGATGGAGCAACATTGATGGGCTCCTGGAAGAGCTGCATCCTTGACTTAAAGGGATAGACTCAGATGCTAGGCCCGAGTTACAGCATGGGTGACAAGGGGTAAAATTTTCAAAAAGGTGGCATGGTTGTAAACTTTAGTGGGATTGCACCACTGAAACTTTTTCACTGTGATTTCACTTTCCATTTCTAACTTATTTCCTGTCAGAAACAGGCTAGATAACATTCCCTTCACACTTTTCTTAACCATTACATTTTCTTGTGCTCACTTCCTCTGGAGCTTGTTCAGACTTTCTAACCCCGTCACTGGCTGAAGCTATCTGACCCAATGTCAGCAGCTCAATAATGCGGTGTTAGTGTAACATGCAGCCTATCCATGGATGGGATGAGCATCCCATTTCCCTAGTTGCCAAAGGCACACTAAGTTCCCCTTAGGGCTAACTTGCCAAGTTCCAGAATGGAGTGCTATTATCGCAATGCTTTATAATCTGAGATATGTTTCGCCTTCCCTTTCTTTCTCAAACAGGGTTAATAGATTGAACCAACAGCAAACTATACAGAACAGTATATCTGGGCAGTACTGTTTGTATCCAATAATTAAATGATTCCTTGATCTAAAAAACCTCCACAAATGCTTCCCCACCTTTTCGCTGTGGTACACCGATCAGATTGCTATACTCAACTGGTTTACTTTTACAGTGGATTTGATTAACACCCCTGGAAGTAAATGCTTTGAATGTATCTGAGTGTTTTCATCAATATATATGCTGCATTTTATATATTTTAATCATGTTGCTGATACAGGTGTTAAAAGACTGGAAACTAGCTGGCATGGCAGATACCAGCATGAAAAACACATTGAGAAGAACACTGCTTATTGCAGCCGCAGATCTCAGAAGCTAATGACCCGTTCCAGCAGTGACAGTAGTTACAACCTCAGGTCATCTTGCAGTAATGGCACCCCATACCAGCTTGCTGACTTGAAGGCAAAAGTACACAGCATTGATGTACCAATTACCAGACTGCCTGGCTTGCTGGATTCATTGTCCAAAACCAGTTTGGAGAACCATTCCCCTCCCACTGGCAATGAAGCAGGCCACCCCTCTCAGAACATAAAAAAATCTACGGAGATTCTTGTTAGAAAACCTAAATCGTCGAAGCCCAAACCTCCACCAAGGAAGTATTTTAAACAAGACTGCACAGACACTGAGCAGTGTAACACAGACGTGAAAGGGAAACCTATGCTACAAGATGATGGGAGCCCATCTTCTGCTAATGTTCAGGTAAATCCTGCATAGTTCTCAGGGTTTTTAGGAGAAACAGCAGGGTTTTTTTCTTTTAGAATATTTGAAAGTAAAGTGATATGTTATCTGTTTAGTAAAATTTGAACCTTAGTTCTAAATAGGACCCCCCAAATGAGGGACACTAGGCAGAGGAATGCTGTAATGCATTTGTACTTCACTTCTGGAAAACTGTGTTCAAGTCCAAACTCAGACAGGTGTGAGAATGAATGTGAAGTTCTCCCTGGAGTCCCCTAGTGAACATCCCTCATTGGTACAAAACCATGTAGAGCATTTGGCAGTCTCTGGTCAAACGGGACTGGAAGACCAGTGGGCTACAGGCTAGGATTGGGATAGTTTGCACCACTTCTACTGTCAAGTCAGTATAGCTACTCCCTAACTCCACAACACCAAATTCAGATCCAAGCCATTCAATAAATAGTGAGATCAGTAAACTACAAGAACAAGAATGTGAAACAGTCACCGCACTAGCATGCTCACTGGAGGAAATAAACTGGTATTAGTAACGGTGGGAACAGTTTGCCCAAAATCCCTAATGTAGACAAGGCCTAAATGCTTTAGCTATATGGTTAAAGTAACCATGGACTCTCTCTCCTATTTATTGATTAATTTAGCTCTTTTGAAGTCTTTTAAAATTAGGTGAATTACCCTACACAATTAGATGTACATCCCGCCTACCCCCAAAAGAATTAACAGAAACAGAGAAGCAAATTTGCATAAGTGTGTACAGTTCTGTGATGTGTGTGTGGAAACTGAGTTGTGGTTTGTTTAAAAAAAGGAACCCATTTACCCAGGGTTTAGTAATAGGCTAGTAGAAATTAACAGAATTTAGTGCCAGGTGAAACAAGCAAAACTGAGCAACCATTAGCTCAAGGCTTATCAAGGAAAATAAACCCACACAACAGTAAAGGCCTTGGTTAAAGTATAGCATAAAGCTAACGAATAAGGACATTTTTGCTTAGCATCTAAAATAAGAAGACTTCTTTCCTATCATCTAAGATGGAGGGCAGTAGAAATATATGCATGCACCTCAACAGCTACTATAAAATCAGCTTTGTTGGAGAAAACAGCTAAGACAAGGAAAAACAGCTTCTCGAGGTCCCATTTAAAGCAAGTAATTATTTGAGCTGAGAAACAATGCAATTCTTGGCTATTAAGCTGCAAGTGTGATTCTGCAGCGATAAGGGGAACAAAAGAAATCCTGAGATCAATATGCACTAAGCAAAATTTAGTGCAGTCAAAGAAAGATTCCTCGGAAAGACTTTTGATGTCTCTTAGGCAGGGGGCTGCATACAGGGCCGGCTCCAGGCACCAGCCGAGCAAGCTCGTGCTTGGGGTGGCAGATTCTATGGGGCGGCATTCCGCCCAATCCTAGGGCGATGCGGCCGCTTTTTTTTTTTTTTTTTTTTGGTTTGCCAATCCGGCCGCCCTATAGGGGGCGGCAGCGGCACGGAGGAGGGGAGCACCCTGCTGGGAGCAGGCTGCGCGCTCCGTCTGCCCCAAGTCTGTAGCAAGCCCGGCAGGGCAGCCCGTGTCCTTCCCTTGCCACCGACCGGAGTGGCGCGGAGCCCTCCTGGCATGGCGAGCGACCCGCTGAAGCCCTGGCCACCCCCCTTCTCTCTCTCCCCCCGCTCCCTACCCCTCCCTCCGCTAGCTGGGGCACGTCTGCAGCGCAGGGAGGCACCCTGCACCCTGGCTCCAGTCGCCCCGCAGTTTTTTTTTTTCCCCTGCTTTGCCACTCTGGCCGCATTGCACCCCCCCCCCCCCCTTTTTTTTTTTTGTGCTTTGCCGTTCTGGCTGTCCTGATTTTTTTTTTTTTTGCTTGGGGCGGCAAAAAAGCCAGAGCCGGCCCTGGCTGCATAGAAAACAAGGTTACTACTTTTCAAAATGGATTTCAGATAATTAAGCGAAAGATTTATTAGTGCCCTTCTCTATTTTCCTTTCTCAAACATGACGTATTACTCAATTTGAAAAGTACTGGCCCCTGTTGTGTGTGCGGTGTCCGCAGATTGTGAGCTTACTTTTTTCAAGCCAAAATTATTTGATTTATAATTTTGACTGTGCTTTAAACTGTAATATTTTACAGACCACAACTATTATTTATAAAGCACTGGCGGTGTACTTAGCACTGTGTCAATATGCAAGTAGATACCGTCCCTACCAGCCAGGAGCACACAGTCAGTTGGATCCAATTGTGTGTTCCAGAATTCCCATTTCATTTCAATTGAAGATCTGGCTGTGCAGTGTTACACAAGATCAGGCTCCTAACTGGAAGAAAGATGCAAAGCTAGTTGCATTAGAATGCTTAAAATGAATTTGAATCAGGATTGTTTACTTTCTGTCCCTATGAAAATCATTCATTACTACTCTAACCATTTGCACTATCATCATGTGGTCTCACGTGAGGGATAAGCACACACTAAGATGCGAGTTAAGGTAACGCCATATTAAAAAGACAGGAGTTGTTCTTGGTGACTGAACACAAGGTGCTGCCATCCAGAAGGTGATTAGAAAATGAACCCAGATTGAGACTACCAAAGCCAGCAATGATCAGGGATTTGACAGAGGTAAACTCTTTACTGGGTTAGTGAGGAGTAAGTGCTAATCCCATCACTGTCAGAATGCTCAGGAGTTGCCAGGTAGTCGGATGTTTACAGGATAATCTCACTTTTGTTTCAGAATTTCTCTCTCTTGCTTCTCCAGTGTTACTCACAGGAGCTCTGGCAGATGGTAACTTTGGGACGCTAGTTACATAGTAATCTGGTAATTCTAGAGCATCTGCAAATGGCTGCCTCCAGTAGCATCGACTATGACTTCAAACAAACCCCCTCATTCTGCATTTCCAACCAAGAACAAAAGGGGGAAAAGTCTTGAAGTTCCAGCCATGAATTGGGCTCATTACAATTTTGTGTTTGGGGGTAAAGGACCCACAAAGAAAAGCACTGTGTAAAATAAAGACAGAAACTAGACAATTCATTTTCTGTCTTTGCTTAACTGATTTGCAAGAGATTACTGTGTGGCTGGTTTTAGAAGTCTAAAATTGTAGCAGCCAATATCTTGCTTTGTTGTGGTACACAACATACACAATCCATCAAAATTTGAGATGTTAACAAAAAAAATTTCCTATGTGTTTACATGCATACATAAAATATTTTGCTCCCTTTCCTGGAGCACAGAATAAATCAGTTTTACTGCTGTTTAATATTTATTCTCAGATTAAAAACAAGAAAATGAAGAGCATTTTTCTACATCTCATATATAATGTGGTTTGTGTGATTACGTTTTGACATAGTTCTATTTCCTGTTTATTCCACAGGAAGCAGGAGACCTGCTGCTACAGGGAAATAAAACAGTTATAACACACAGTCTCTCTGCAACTTCTGTAACACCAAGAGGTACTGAATACTCAACTGAAGCGTCAGCAGAGAGAGACCAAGAGAGGAAAGCAAACCTAGGTAGGTGTTTCATCCATTTGCTTCAAAAGCAACCTCTATGAGTGCATAAAATATTTAGCAGGGTTAATGGTTTTGCATTCATTTCAATTCCATCTTTAAAAAACAGACTGCAGCAAAATGGTAAATTACTGGGTGAGCAGACAAATTTCTACACAATTGTGCATTAACTATCTCTGACTCAAAGTGTGAACAACACCAAAAGAAGATGAATAGATTGTCTGTTATTAAAGAGAATAAGTGGTAATAGGCGTACAAGAATCACTAGTTGTTTTCAGATGATACTTTATTTGTTTATATTAAAAACTGAGTGTTACTGAATTTTATTTTTAGCATGTGCCACATGACATTTTTGATTTATAGTTTCAAAACTGAACAGCATGTAATATAGATAATTGACATGAAGTTGATGCACTGTTGATTCTGTTCGTGAAATGAAGTGAAATGGTAGCTAGTAGTATTTAAAATGGCAACAGTTCCTGAGCAGTTATTCTTTTCATTATACTGAAATAAATTTTCATAAAAAAACCCCAAATCTTCACCACTGTCCTGTCTGCACCAATAGTCAGTAAGAGTTTTAATAAGTCCATGATATAGAAAACATCCTACATCAAAGAGAAAATGGTATACACTAGGAAAGTGCACGGATCCATTTGGAGAGACATGTAGACACATCAATCAAAGAGAGGTCTCTGAGAGAGAATATTTAAAGAACCTGCTTTAAAATGCAGAAAGGGAAGAATAACTTTTTTTATCTGCTGCGATTCCAGCTAGTTCAATCTGCTGTAGTTGAGATGAGATAATTTTAGTCTTATATTTTAATATGACAGTGCTGTAGCATGTACAATGATTTCAGTGTCCCAGTATGTCAGGAGAGAGGCTTAGCTGCAGAGGTTACATGTCCCTTGAGGGAAGTAGCCAGCACCGAAGAGCCTGGGTTTGCAGCTAAATCCAGTATCAGCACAAGACGGCTTCTGCCACAATGAAGCAGAACTTTAGATTGAGAGTTGTAACTTTAAATAACCTGTTGGAGGCTGGAGTGTAGAGAAGCCCACAGGCAGTGAAGCAGCAGCGATGCATGGAAAGGGATATATGGAGGGAATGAAAAGAAAGCTTATGTATAATAATTGTTTCTACAACACAGGGAATCCTATCTCATCAATACAAAGGCCTGTACTTAGAAGACAACCACGGGTAGATTACAGTCTTGATACTACAGCAGAAGACCCTTGGGTTAGAATTTCTGATTGCATCAAAAGCTTGTTTAATCCTACTATGAGTGAAGAAAACAGTCACTTAGACTTAGACCCCAACAACAACACAAATGAAGAAAATCAAAGTCCCAGCAGCCCAGAGGTAGTGCTGCAGAAATCAGAAGCAGACGCAGACGGTTCAAAAGGATACAAATCAGATGAAAGTGACACTGGGAAAAAGGGCCCTCCAGTAGCACCTAAACCAGCCTGGTTTCGCCAAAGTCTAAAAGGTTTGAAGAAAGGAAATTCAGATATCAGCACACGGGCAGATCAAAATTCCATTGATCTCCAGAGTGTTTCTGGCAAAGAACGGGGGTCTAATATATCCCGGGCCTCACCCAGAGGATCATCAATAAAGCAGAGAATAAACTCCTTTGAAACTTTCAGTGCTCCTCAGTCACCTGAAAAAGGAAACAGAAAACCCAGCCCAAAGCCATCAGTCTGGAAAGAAAATTCTCCCAGCCCAAAACCATCAGTCCGGAAAGAAACTTCTCCCAGCCCAAAGCCATCAGTCCAGAAAGAAACTTCTCCCAGCCCAAAAGAGCCAGAATCACCCGCAGTTCATTTAAACCAAGCCACTTATAATGAAGGGTCTGATAACAGCCAACTACAATCAACTCCATCTGTGGTTACAGTCGAGACTCTGAGCCTAAATAGGTCCTGCTCTCCCAAAGAGGCACTCGCTTGTAGTCCAAAGAGAAGCAACAGCACAAGTACTGAAATTTCCTTGGATTTACTGTCTTCACAAGCCACTGAACTTCACTGTCCAGTAGCAAAAGCACAGAGCCAAAGAACACGAAGCTTCCCCCTGACTGCTAACCAGTCTTGTGAGATGATGAAGACAAATGATGAAAAATACAGCAAAATCTATGCCATCAGCAATCAAGTGTCATCTGCTTTAATGAAATCTTTGCTTTGCCTTCCTCAGTCTCCGCTCTTTTCTGGGAACAATCTATGGAGCACTTTGGAAACATCATCTCAGCACGCCATGGAAGAGAATGGGACCCCTCCCTCATCTACGAGTGAGAGTCATCATTCAGACACTGGATTTTCCCTTAAGTAAGATACCATATTAAAGTTCCCCACACACTGCACAAAGCAATTTGCACCTCAGGCAATTTAGATAGGAGTATAGGTTGCTTAGAGTGTAGACAAAGTTAACAACGCCTCAGAGGAATGTAAAGGATCAGTCGAATGCATGCTGCCATAGAGAACAGATTTTTAAGCTTTTATGCTGCCAGCTTCTTTGAGCCACAGAACAATATCCCTAGGTTCTCCATAGTTTGGAGCCAGAAGAATGGACCCAAAATTGCTAATCCCAATATTGGGGCAGTTTCAAGTGTAAGTCCATACAGCTGCTCCTACCCCTTTATTTCAATGCTACCAATTTGCCAACATTTTAGGCCAAGTTCTGCTGTTATATCAGCGCATTGATGGTCTTTTTGGATCAGTAAAGGAGAAGGTCTGACTGCTGCCACACCAGATGAAGTAGCCAGCACGGGTTCCATACCTTCCCCAAAACAATGCATTGCACATCCCCAGAGAGGTCTTGCCTCTTAAGGATTTGCACTGCTCAGGTTATCAACATTAGATTTTTTTAATAACCATTTTTTCATAATATTTTATAAATATCTAACCAGGTGAGGAATCTAGAAAAGAATAGCTAAATAAACTAGAATTAAAATGTTGGGGAAGTTATTTTAAAAGCAGGACGTGAACCTCCCAAACCTTGCCTCCTGTTCTCCAAGGGTGTCCCAGTATGTAATTCAAAATATATTGTACATAAATGTTTTTAGTTTAGTCTCTGTTTTGCAGACATGCCCTCTGTGGTGTTAGTTTGATGTGACAGTGTCATTAAATAAAGAGGGGGAGGCTATGTGCTTAACAGCTTTTACAAAGGTTATAGTTTGTGATGAATTAATGTCATGGGCCTTGGGGTTATGGTTTGGATAAGCATCTGCACTCTCAGGTGCGCATCTGAACCTTTGGTAACTGCAAAAGTGGGATGGGTATTTCCTAGCTCAAATTTGAAACACAATGAAAACAATCTCTCTCACAAGAGTCTGATATAATTACAAGAGTGTGGTACTTTTGCTACCCGTTTCCAATCCCAGGTATAACTAGGAAGTCTGGAGTCACATTAAAAAAGAAAAAAAAAAAGTTATCTGAACTTTTTTCCAATGCCCAGGGAAGGTTCAATTTGAGTTGGGGCAAAGTTTCAAGAGAGCTCTTATTCCTTCATGTGAATGCTCACACAAGTGTGTCATCACTGAAGCACAGGGTGACCAGACTGCAAGTGTGAAAAATCGGGACAGGGATGGGGGGTAATAGGTGCCTATATAAGACAAAGCCCCGAATATCAGGACTGTCCCTATAAAATCGGGACGTCTGGTCACCCTACTGAGGCAGCAACCCTGCCACCTCTTGGTATGTTACACAGTAGGCATTACTGGGAACAAATAAATAGAGATCTGAACCACTTGGCCCATTACCAGTTAAACTCTAGTATGATCAAAATATGAAGATTCCAGAATTGCCTGTTCTGTGCCACAGTGTGGAAGCTGCTATCACAAATTAATGTTGCTTTTTTCCCTTTTCAAAATGGAAAAGCCTCTCTGAACTGAGAGACTATACTGTGAGTTTAACAGACAGAGGGAAAGAGGAAGAGAAACAGGAACACTGTTCATCTCAAGCATCTGGTGTGTCCGGGCAGTCAGTCATCTCTCTGCTTTCCCCTGAAGAATTAAAGAAGCTTATAGAAGAAGTAAAATCACTAGATGAGGCTACCTTAAAGGTAAGTCCACTTTTCTGTGCACGCTATTCTGAAAAAATAGTGTTTAATTTTTGCTATGTGAAATTCTTACAAACACAACACCAATATTAATATGTAATAGTAATGCTCAGTTCTTTCAACCATAAATCTCAAATCACTTTACAAAGATGGCTAAGAATTATCAGCTCGATTTTACAGATGGGATAACTGAGGTGCAGAGAGGGCAAAGCCAACGTTTTCAAAAGTGTGCACCAATTTTAGGTACCCAACTAGAGATACCTTAAAGAGGCCTGATTTTCAGAGGCAGTGAACACCCATTTCACTCAACAGGAGTTGTGGGAGCTCAGAAGAGCTGAAAATCAGGCCTTAATTGTCTCTCATTTGGGCAATCAATAGGAACGGACATTTCTGAAGACTTTGGTCTAAATGGCTTGGTCAAGATCATATAATTAGAGGAAGCGCAGAGAATAAAATCTAGGCTTAGTTCAGTGGCCTGTCCACCAAGCTATGCATCCAGCTACAGAAAAGCACATTGTTATGAGACAAGTGAAGATAAATTAATCAGTTTCTCTTAAGAAAGAGTGTTATACTTGAATCCTTAAGAACACTGAGTATGTGCTACTAAAAAAAAAAAAAAAGGAATTTCCCCTGTAATCTAAAAGGGTAACAGACTGAAACAGCTCATTCCAGGCTATTGTTAAAATTAAAACTTTAACAAAATGTACATTAAAAATAGCAACCCAGCTTAGAAGTCATTTTTGAGCCACAGACCATTATTCATTGAGTAGGATGAGTTGTAGATAACAAAAGTTTTTTCCTCTCACAGTTAGAAGACCATGTACATAGTTCTCACCATTGAGCCAATAATATTTTCTCTCTCTATTTCAGTAGTGATCAGTGATCTTTAATATATTGTAATTTACAGCCATTCACTGAAGCAGCAAAACTTTTAGACACAAACTCATTCATAAGATATGATACCCAGGTGAAGTTAGCCCATTAAATAAAAACAAATACAGAGTTTGTCTTAGCCATCTAAGTGCCACTGCAGAATACACAGTGGATACAGAAGAAAATATACAGATCTTCTAGTAATCTTGAATTATAGTAGGATGTATCCGAAATTATTTTTTTTCTGTGTTTAGCAATTTGATGATATTCAGGTTACAATTTTGCATAAAGAAGAAGATGCTGGTCTTGGATTCAGCCTGGCAGGAGGAATCGATCTAGAAAACAAAGTTGTTACTGTAAGTAGCATCACTCATAAAATACTCCCAAAATAAACAATCAGTCTAAAAAAAGGTGGCAAAAAAATGGAATGGGTTGAAAAGAGAACGTCAAAAATGGAAAAGGTTTGGAAGCTAAGACCTATGAGGACAGATTAAAGAAACTGGGCAAGTTCAAGGCTAGAGAAAATAAGAATATGGTGGGAATGATAGTCTGTACATAAGGAAATAATAAAAAATTAGAGCTGGACAATGTGATTTCAACTGGAAAGTGTTCTCTCTCTCTCTCTCTCTCTCTCTCTCAAAAAAAAGGGGGGTTCATCAAAAATGAAAACTTTCTGCAAAAAAATATTTCAAATGGAAAATTTTGAAACAAAATTTTAATTTTGAATTGAGGTTCATGTCATTTCATTTCGGTTTTCAATTTTTTTTTCAGATTTTTGGGTTTTCCCCTTTTTGTCACCTTATGCAAACAAACAAACAATATCTAGGTTTCCCCCCATCTTTTCCTTTTCCTACTCTGTAACTTTTCGAACTTTGAAAAAGTTTGAGTGACAAAAAGAAAAATGGAATTAATTTTGCCACTCCATTTTTTCAGAACTTCCTTTTTAAAAAATATAGCTCCTTAACAGTACCCAGCAACCCTACATAAGCAGCAAAGGGCAGGAAATGGAAAAGAATTTATGGTGGCAGAAGATAATTAGCAAACTGGAATGAAATGTTGCCAGAAAACTGGGATTAGCATGCCTATTTTAAGTGCAATGGGATATTTAATCATCAATAGTGATGAAGGCCTTCAGGAGCACAGTACCTACTGCAGCATAGATTCAGCATGGACTCAGAGGAAGATGGTCATCTACTAAATAACCAATCCCTCTTTTCAGACTCCTGACTCTCTCTCTTTTTTAAGTCAATGGTGCAGATTCAGGACAAGATGACTGACCTGGTTAGACTCTGTGAAATCTGATGGCTAATAGCATAAGGTGGTACCAGCTACAAGTCACCCAGTATCTCCTGTATCTTAATAAGCTTCTACCACAACAATTACAATCCATGAGCCTTAAAAATCAGCTCTCTTTCTTGCTAAGAAATGAAAATGTGTCACATTTCAAGTTTACTAACTGTGAGACTTAGTCACGTCTTCTCTTTTTTTGTGGCGGTTGGGGTCTCTAATAGGTTCACAGAGTATTTCCTAATGGACTAGCATCTCAGGAAGGAACTATCCAGAAAGGAGATGAAGTCTTATCCATTAATGGGAAGTCTCTTAAAGGTGCCACTCACAACGATGCTTTGGCGATCATGCGCCAGGCTCGGCCGCCAAGGCAAGCCGTCGTAGTGACTAAAAAAGCTAAAGAGGAAGAAAAAAGTCTTAATGTTTCAGTTGACTCTACTACGTATTCTACAGAAAGTGAAACCTCAACAGAAGCTAGTGAGTACTTTACACCTGCAATAAACTACATCCACTACCTATCTAGATATTTATATACCACCACAGAATCCTTGCCCTTTAAAAAGGGTTGCATGGGATTTAGCTAGACAAATCTTGGAGTTGTGATTAAAAGTTGTACAACTGTTTAAAAATCCAGGAAGTAGGCTTTAAACAACCTGTTACTCAGTTGATACTGCTCTCTGCTGTCCAAAGTCCCAGTCCTGCAAAATCTATCAGCTGAATCAAGATTCTAGGTGTATATATAAATAATCATTATGAAATTACAGATTGAAATCTATGCAGTCTTCAGTATAAATCAGAGTTGCAATTTTGTAACATAAAATATTGACAATTTCATGTAAAACAACATATGCTATTTTATTCTGTATAATTATGTGATAGATGCTGATTTGGGGCTCAGCTGTATATGAAGAAAAAAATCAATTAATATTGGTGGGGAAAAGGTATGCTGGGAAAATGCAATAAATAAAGATATTATAGGTCTGTTAGTTTTACTAAGAAGTTATATATACACACACGTTACATAATTCACTAAACTGCACCAAAAAGTAAGATTCCTCAAAATGGAGCGCTAAAAAAATTCAGATAATGTCAAGCGTAGTTAACAGGATTAACTACATGTGTAATGGCTACTCATGGGAGCAGTAATGAACTTTCATTTCAAGACCCTAAAAGTTCCTGTGTTGTGAAAAATATTTTATTTGAAAGGATACTTTCTCCAGATTACCTAAATCATACGCTGGCCTCCAGCACACCAGCTGGCTATATTCAAAACATATAGAGGACATACAGTTTTGTAGAATCATCTTCATTCTTAGGATTTTTTTTCAGAAGTCAGAGCTTTGTAATCATATTTACATATCCCAAATAAACATTACTGGCTGTTTAGGTAATATTAGTTTTAATCTTACCATCAGGTCACTTGTATTGAACACTTAATTTTGGAATATATACAGTATATGGAAATGTTAATGTGGCTCTAGCATGTTTATGTAATTCAAGCAAATACTGTTTATATTAAATCCAACCTATTCATTCGGCTCAGATTTCAATACACTAAAAATACACACACACACCCCGCACCTCCCACATAACCTTCTGTAGGAGCAATTAACAACTTTACAGTGAGCAAAAAGATGAAGAAAATTGTCATTTTCTGCCTTGTTTTGCTCTATCATTTACTTACCTACAAAAATTAAACAAACAAAAACTCATTCTTTGTTCAGATGTTTTCACTTTTCAGAATATTTTGTACCCCTCCTGATACCATTCTATTCCTTTCCAGCAACTGAAGACACAATCTGCACTGTAACTCTGGAAAAGACACCTGCTGGCTTAGGATTCAGTCTGGAAGGAGGGAAAGGCTCCATCCACGGAGATAAACCCATCATCATCAACAGGATTTTTAAAGGTAGAGGTGTTTAAACACACACACTCTCTCTCTCTCTCTCTCTATTTATTTACACACACACACACACACACACACACACACACACACGGTCAGATCCTCAGCTGCGGTAAACTGGAGTAGTTCCATTGACTGATCTACACCAGATGAGGATCCAGTCCATGATAATTTTTATTTAAACTGCAGCATTACATTTCGTTGTGCGGGATGAACTCCTTGCTCTGTAATTAGACCAGACGCATTTTATACCATTTATACAGAAACACACTTCTTCTTTTGCATGGAAATGGCAACATTTACAAGTCAGCAGAAAGGTTTGAAATCCATTTGAGGGCTTCAGAAGATGCAGGGTGCACTTTTGCTATACCTCCTGGAAATGAAAAAAGGGGGCACTTGTTCACAATGTGTTCAGTGGTTTGGAGGTCTCTACATCTGCACTGTGGCAAATACTTGGTGCATCAGATGTGCACATCTTCCATGTAACGTCCTAGTACAACTATCCATAATTACAACAACAAAAGATTTCCCCACACAAAAGAACTGAAGTAAATTCATTGTCTCCCCACAGGAGTTGCATCAGAACAAAGCAGCACTGTTCAGCCTGGCGATGAGCTATTGCAAGTGCACACAATTGTTATGCAAGGACTCACCCGTTTTGAAGCTTGGAATATCATCAAGGCATTACCTGATGGGCCCATCACTGCTATCATCAAGAGGAAAAATCCAAGTTCTGTTACCACCAAATCATCTGAAACTTTGCAAGGAGAAGAATGAAACTGCAGCCAGTATTAAAACAAACAAACCAACCAACCCAGAACATTTCATTACTTAAAGCCATTTACCAACACAGCAGAGATATTGTGAAAGTGCAGATGATCATATTGCAAGTTTTACAGATGTCTTTGCAACCGCACAGCAAGTTGTCTGGAATAAGAGACTGATATAAAATGCTCACAATTCCTTTTACAATATTCATAAGCAGCTGTTGAAAACTGTAGAAGACTAAAAAAGGGTCTTCATATAATGAGTGTAATAAAATGTGTGAAAATTGCAGTACTCTCTATCCCATGTAAATCAATTTGATGGTGTCATAGAGTAGCGTGCAAAGTTAATTTAACCACCAAATTTAAGGAAAATTAGAAACAGGCCAAAACCCTAAGGCAGATTCTCAGTCCTGCTCCAGAGACTGACCACAAACCCTAGCTGGGGACTCCGTAACATAGGGTAGCTCTCGGTGGGTGCAGAATAGAAATGGTTGGCTCCTAAATTTCCCTCCCCACAGCTTCCAGCACATGGGGAAGGGAGGAAGACAGGGCAAGTAGCCAAAGAAGGATGGGCTCTATCCAGCACAAAGGAGCCAGGGCCACCCAGTGGAGAAGGGGAATTCTTTGCTAGCATAAAGCTGGCTCTGCTGCCTTCTACACCAGTTGCCCCACACCCCCATTGTAAGGGGAAAAAGAGGATGTTTGGGGGTATTCTGGGGTCACGAGAGGGAGAGGAGAGGACGGGACAAGATGGAGCTCTGCTATGTCCTATCTTCCCCTGGTGTAACAGTCGGACACATAAGTTAGAGTTGCACTGGACAGCAATCATTTGCTCAGTGGCCAAGCAGCCCTGAAACAAGGAGTGACTAGTTCTCTGCAGCGCTCCCACCCCTAAATCGGACGAAGTAGAGAATCAAGCTAATATAAATGCAAATCTCCTTTGTCTGAGCGAGAATTGAGCACATGCATCTGAAGAATATTGTACCGCAGCACAGTATTTACTGTGAAACATACCCAGGCATTGCATTGTGAATTAAAAATATCCTCAGTACAGGGTTGAGAATTTTGACAGGCATTCAGGGATTGCTCTGCTCAGTGCTGCAATGCCTACATGATTCAGGAGCCTAAGTCATCAAAAGTCACATTTCATTGAAAGTCAATGGGTCCCTAAGTGTCGACGTCACCTCTGAAAATGAGACTTAGGCCCTGAACACTGAGCAAAGCAATACCTAAATACTTTTAAAAATCTGGCCCAGAGGAATGAGGACATTTAGAACTGAACCTGGTTGTCTGAATATATAGTTTGTGTAATTTTTAACATCACTGCATTAGTATTTTAAATGAAAATATCAGTGATTGATTATGGGATTTAAGGCTCATTGAGCCAGCTGGTGACTGGAAATACTAAATACCTTGGGGACAGATCTGGCACTGATGGTTACACAAGGCATGCCATTGCTTCAAATGGAGAGTTCTGTGCAAAATAGCGTACTACAGCATCTTTGTCACGGTTTGTAAGTACCCCCAAGATTTGACCAGTCTTCAGTACCTACTAGTACAGTACCCTGGAAGATATTACCTCCTGGATCTCCTCCATGTATTTCTATCACTTATAATAGAATTTAAACTAACAGTAAGTTAATGAAACTGTAACTTATTTGCTTAATTTATTATTGTGCTAAAACTAAAAGACAAGAAGGGAACAAATTCTGTGATTCGTGCTAGTTCAGATACAGTAAACGAATGCATAATCAATATGAATGACAAAAAAAAAAGCCTTAAGAGCATTGGAATCGGTGGTTCAACAGTCCAACTATTTCCCCCCCTCTTTGCTTAAAGAGATGTTGCTGAAGGCAGCACCAAGCATGGATTGTTCCACTGTTACCACTGCTAGTACAATTTTAAGGTTTTGTTATTTTTAAAATATACAACGGCCTTAAACACTGAGACAAGTTTTTGCACATTTTTATTGGCCCCACATTTTCAAAATAAGTCTCTTATTGTGTACATGCACCTAGCACTGCATTATCATTATGATTTGTATTATCAGATTCACCCAGGAGCCCCAGTCATGGACCAGAGTCTTATTATACAAGATGCTGTACAAACGGAACAAAAAGACAGTCCCTGCTCCAAAGAGCTGTCCTATGACAGATGAAGTTGCTGCTTAGTTTGGTCAAGACAATGCCTCTTTGCCCTGTGGTCCTTTTGGTCTCCTCAGACCTGCTTTGTTAATATAGGGACATAACATTAAGATCACTGATTATTACATACCACGGTGTTAATCCTAAAGGGCAGGTTCCTGAAAAGCACAAAAGCAATTGTTATTCTTTAATCAACAGTCAAAAGAAATATTGTAGCAATAGGCAATGTGAAGATAAGCAATACAAGAGTCTAGTCAAGCCATGACTACCTTTTTTTGCACAGTATATATTTTACAATTTCCTGTTTAGCGCTCTCTCTATGTGAAATCTCATCTGGTTAGCCACTTCTAAGTAAATATCATTTCCACAGTGTGTATACAGGAAGATCAAAATTTTAAAAGCAGCTGTCCATACAGATCAGTGGTTCTCAACCTGGAGTATGCGTATTCCTAGGGATATGCAGAGGTCTTCTGGGGGGTACATCAACTTATCTAGATATTGGCTAATTTTACACCAGCCTACATGAAAAGCACTAGCAAAGTCAGTACAAGCTACAATTTCATATAGACAATGACTTGTTTATACTGCTCTATATACTATACACTGAAATGTAGGTACAATATTTATATTCCAATTGATTTATTTTACAATTATATGGTAAAAATGAAAAAGTCAGCAGTTTTTCAGTAATAGTGAGCTGTGACACTTTTGTATTTTTATGTTTGTTTTGTAAACAAGTAGTTTTTAAGTGAGGTAAAACTTGGGGGTACGCAAGACAAATCAGAAAGGTTGAGAGCCACTGATACAGATAACATGAAAAATCTGAATCAATGATCACTTCAGCAGCTGTCCAGTGAAGCAGGCCCTGAGCTCGTTAGCTCTGTTCTGGCTCAAGTCTGCAAAAGCCAGGTCAAACTCTTTTTGTGGGTTTTCACAGCCTTGCTCAGAAAGACTGAGAGATTGTATTAGATAACAGTCCTTGTACAGGGCAGAAAGAGAGAGATTGTATGAGATAACAGTCCATGTACAGGGCGGCCTGCAGTAGCATCAGCTTTAGTCATTAAACAAAAAAATCATCCAAAACTTCAACCAAGCTTTTCAAAGGTTGTAATAATTTCAGATCACCTGCCTGCTCCTTCCTCTCCTGGCTACCAGTCTTTTAGGTTTCTGAACCTCTGCATTTCCTGGTTCTGGCTGACACCAAAAACGGAAATGTTAATGTACCATGTAAAACAGAAGTGTCTCCCAGTATTCCAGTCTCTCCCAAAGCAGGAAGTCCCAGAAATCTTACAAGACAGCCTGTACTTACAAATTTCCAGCCTACTTTGGCAGAGTAGAGGGCTCATGGAGCAGTCCGGTGATGGGCTGAACACCCTCAGATCTTGTTGAACCGCGTGTGCTCAGCACATCACAGGACCAATCCTTTAAATTGTTCAGATTCTGGTTCTGTCCCTCTGACCAATATTTATTCATGGGTAATGCCGTTGACCTCAAAAGGACTACAGGCATGAGTGAAGGTGGTTGGATCAGGCCTAAGGTTTAGATAAACCCTTGATCTTTTGAGTGCTTGAACAACACAAGGCCCTCATCCTGCAAAAACTTTACACACGTACTTAATTTTACACACCTTGAGTTGTCCTACTGACCACTCACTGTGCATAAAGTTAAAGCATGAACCTAAGACTTTGCAGGACAGGCGCCCAAACCACTCTCTCACAAAATCACTTGTCATTCTTCAGAGTTGCAGTATGCAGCAGTCTAAGTTAAAAACAAAAAAATCCAAAAAACTCGGACTAGACAAAAGCTGAAGGGCTCAATCCTGCAAGATGCTGAGTACTCTCCCTCCCTCACTAAAATATCTACCTAAGGACTCATCCTGCAGCCATCTCCATAGTTTCCGAGTAGCTAAGGGCATTCACAACCTCACAGGATTGGCCTTAAGCTCCAACAGAGCACGGAGCAATCTTGAAAGGTGCAGAGCTCCTTTGAGTCTCATTGGCAATGGGAGTTGAGGGGACACTATGACAGAGTTAAAGGATAATTCAGAAGAACAAAAATGTGAAACAGAAAATATTTTATTTAAATTTGCAACACACACTGGCAAGTTTTAAAAACGCCAGTCACAAAAGAGACTAAAATTTAACCCCCCTTCCCTAAAATTCTATTATATACATTAAAAACTACAGTGGAAATATTTGTACATAAATGTCCCACAAACCACACCACATATGCAACAAACACAAGAACAGAAATTTAAATGTATTAACATAAATAAATACTTAATAAAGTAAAAGCATGAAAATTACAACCTAATTTACATGTTTGCAACTCAACAATCATAAATTATCATTTTTTCTTTTATAAAAGGATAAATGAATAGTATGCGGTTTATAATAACCTCTGACATTACCTAAGTAACCAGCTACATAAATATTTTCGATGGCTGCATACTGCACTGCATATTACACCAATAGCTGATTTCCTAAGATATGCCATGGGGTGTGTCAGTCTTGGAGACATAAACAAGAAGGTCCTACTTTTATGAACAAGCAAGTCAAGATTAGCCCAGAGCACTTTACAGAAAGGACTTTTCACAAGTTCACAACACTTTCAACAACATATTGGAAAATTGTTCAAATGCATGATCATTTCAAATGCAGTTAGAAAAATGACAAGAAAAGTGCTTCAATACATCTCTTTATTTATTGCCATTATGTCAGTGCAGTATGACAATTTGTAATCAGAATTTTTGGGTAGAGAGGGGATGATGGGAGAGGACAAGGCCCAGGGATCTGTGAATTGGTTGAGGATATTAGGCTCTGATTCAGCAAAACACTTAAGTATATGCTTAACATTAGCACTGAAGTCAGTCCGACTTCAGCACATGCTGAATCAGGCCCTTATAGTCTAGAATGAGTGGGCCATACATTCTCACCTACCCTATTCATTGTGGTCTACCCCATTTTTTGTGTTGGTCCCAATGTAATATCTCAAACTATACTGATGTAAGCAGCAAAAGAGCTAGCTCTTCCCCTTCAAGAAAGGAACATTGTTTCATATGGGTCATTAGGTAGAATCTGAGATATAACCGGGCTCCCTCGGATCTGACTTATACTGGTGGAACTACATTGACTTCAGCAGAGCTGCTCCTGGTTTTACTCCTGGGGCAATTCTGCGCCCATGCATAATTCATGTCTCCCGCAGATTTCTTTGCTTCCCCGCAGAAAATGATTTTCTGATAAGGAAGCAAAGGGAAGCTGCAAGAGCAGTCACGCACTCTTCCCTAGCAGTGCAGGCACATCGTTTCAGGCATCTGGAGCAGCTGGTGGAGAGGTAAATCACCATGGTGGCTCCTACCCTGCACCGGAATCAGCTGCTAGACCCACGCCAGAAACCTCCCCTGGCTGTAGGAAGCTCAGCATCCTCAGCTGCGGGGGATGGGTTACTGTACTGGGAGCTGCTTCCCCCCCCCCACCAATCCTCACCCCATACACCCAGATCGCCCCCAGCCCTCCATACCTGAACCTCATCCTGAACCTAAACCCCTGCATCTAGAGCCCCCCTGTATCCAGACCACCCTGCAACTGAATCACCCTGACGAGCCCCCCCCCCCACTGAACCCCAGCTAGCTGTACCTGGATCCCCAATCCCCCAGCACCCAGACCCCTCCCACCGAGCCCCCCCGACCCCCCACTGAGGCCCAACCACCGTCACCTGGAACCCCCTGCAGAGTCCCATTGCCCCTGCACCTGGAACCCCCCCCTCCCCCAAGAGCCTCTGCATCCAGATTCCACCCACCCAGACCCCTCACTGATCAGTCTGCACCCAGATTGCTCAATACAGAACCTTCTCACCCCACACCAAGCCCCTCCACACTTAGATCCTGCCTGGTTGAGTCTGCCTGCCCCACACCTGGTGCATCTGGCACAGAGGATCAGGGCCCTGGGGTGTTTCTGAGGCAGGCCCAGCCCTGATGCTGTGTCAGGGTTGAGTGCAACCTTACCACCGAGGTAGTGTCCTGAGATGCGGGAGGGAGGCTGTGCAGCCAGTGGTCTGTGCTCCTCACGGTCATGCTGGAGCCTCCACATTTGTTTGACAAATAAAACTTGCAGAATTTTAAAATAGTGTGTGCATAAATTTTTAGAATTTTTAATTTTTTGGCGCAGAATTCCCTCAGGAGTAACCTGGTTTACACTGATGAAGTATGATCATAAACAGACCTGAAGTGTGGCTTTTGCTCCAGGAGGGGGCAGCAGAACTTCCTCTAGAATACTGTTAGTTGCTGAAATAATGTCACTTATTTTAATAGTTACAAAAATACAGTATGACAAGGTAGTGCATTTTTAAACAGAAAGGCAGGTTCAAAAATAGTAAATCCTATATTAAAAATGGACTTTGCGACTTTGTTCCCACTTCAACTTTCCTACATATCTATATTGTTAGAAAGGCATTGTAGGTTGGTTTCTGATCCCATCATTTCTTCCATTTTTATCTTAATCTAATCTGTTATGCCAGCAATAATAGCCTTTCTTACCCTCCCTTCTAAGTCCCAGCAATGAGACTCGGATTTCCTTTGAGAAAATGCCTCTCAAGTTTTCACTGTCTTTACCGCTTTGGTCAGATTGCTGTAAAATCCAGCCATGCTGCTCGGAAAGAATGAGTCCACTACAGTCTGGGGAAGATAGCCACCAAGATCCGTCTGAAAGAAAGTGAGGACTTGGGTCTTGTCTGGTTCCCTGAGAAAACAAAACATCAGTGCAAGTTATCTTACAACCAGAAGTGTAAAATATTAAGGACTTTATAAGATTTCTTATCTTTGGGATGTGTTATCTATGGATAAATATTTCTATGCCTTTTCCATAGTATGGGCACAAAGCAAACTTCCCGATTACTCACCCATCAATGTGCCTTTACCTACCCCTACAAGGAAAGGATAGTAAATTTCCCAATTAATTTAGGCCCTGATTCAGCAGAGCACTTAAGTATATGCTGAACTTTAAGTATGTGAATTGCCTCTGAAGTCAGTGGGACTACTCATAAAGTTAAGCACATGTTTATGTGTTCTACTGAATCAGATTCTTAATCCTTGGCTTCTCAGCTAAGAATGCCAACAAGGATACCCACTGTGATGATAGTTTCTGTAATGTTAACAGATGTCCACTAGGAAATGGAAAAAAGAGACTAACTCATTTCACCCGGAGCATTAAACATCACTCAGTTTTAATGACAATGTCTACCAGCCACAACCAGATATAAACCAGTAACTGCCAGAGGGTTCTCTCTTGAATGGTGCACATTAATACATACACATGATAGCTATGGATAGGACTTTCAAGTACAGCATATGTAATATTCAAATAGACTTCTTACCCTGGAACAGGTATACAGAAACAACCACAGGGATAATTAAACCCTCTCACATATCTTGGTTGGGGAGGACAGAGTGCATGTTCCACATTGGTTGCTATAAGAAAAAAAATCACTTTAACAGTAAAAGTTTTCTGCCACAGTAAACACCACCAGCTGAAAGGCATTTACAATGAAAGCTAGTCAAAGATTCTTGAGGTTGATGTTCTTTGGCCTGTATTATGCATGGTGATCATAACAAGGCTATCTGGGGGGAGGGATAGCTCAGTGGTTTGAGCATTGGCCTGCTAAACCCAGGGTTGTGAGTTCAATCCTTGAGGGGGCCACTTAGGGATCTGGGGCAAAAATCAGTACTTGGTCCTGCTAGCAGGGGGCTGGATGACCTTTTGGGGTCCCTTCCAGTTCTATGAGATAGGTATATCTCCATAAAAATAATATTCCCTTCTGGCCATCAAATCTATGAATCAAAGTACTGCATGCATTATAGGAATGATTTCTGCTGGTATGGACTGTACACCAAGGCACTTCAAAAGACATTTATTGGGCTTATACAGTATTATGGCACCCAGTGTTTTAATAGTAACTTAAGTTGCTTGCACGCTAATCCAAAAGTAAGATAAATGCATTTCACAAAGATGTTCCTCTCTTGGTCTTTTGAGAAGGCATAATCTCACTGCACATATCTATATCTCTATATATCTATATATAGATATATATATAGATATATAGAGAGAGAGAGATTCCTGCCTGGTGATCCAAAGAGGGAACTGTGGGGCATTGACACTCTTGACTTAAGACTTAATGAAAGATGTAAATGAACGGGAAGAAAGAAAGATGAATATATGCACATAGTACCAGAAGCTTGAAATAGTTGCTCTCTGCAGGAACACTAATCATTGTTGGGGTGCTCTATGGGCAAATCTCTTCACGGTCTTTAGTTAAGCAAAACTTAACAGCTTTCAGTACATCCTATGAAGTGTTCAGAGGCAATGCTTCCGAAGGGACTTTCTTAGACACTTCTACAAGTTCTAAAAAATGTACCCAGCTGAATACTAACTAAAATATCTATTCCTTCTCAGAAGAACACTATGAAAAGGAATGATAGGCAAACAGTATAATCATTCACTGAAGAGTGTAAATATTGCTGATATTCTATATGATGATAATGATGTAATTAAGCACTAATACTTGCTAATAACTATTGATTAAGCATCTTCTGACCAAGATTTTTACTGTATATCCAACATATATATATTTTGAAAAACAAAAAGAATATATCCTGAAAGATTTTCAGTTATATTCACTAACTTACTGTTAATATAAAATATAATACAATACAATATAATATAAATGGATTGGAAATTTAAATATTTTACCAGCAGATGCTATAGTCCCATCTTCATACTGCTTAATTAGCACCACATCTACAAAATCTCTAGGAGAAATAATCTTCATGAAGGCTGATGGGGTAAGAGTTCTGCATATAGAGATAGTCTACAAAATACAAAACGGCATTAAATCACTGTATATGTACATATAAATGCAGTGATGTGCTTCTAACATAGTAAGTGAGAGATTGTGATATCTTTTCTCATGCTTACTTGACAAGCAGTACCATTTATTTCAGTTACACGAATTTGTGGAATAACTTGCTATTCAGCATGAATAAATGTATCAGCTAAGAGTCTTGACTGAAGAGCATTTTTGATGGGAAAAATACAGTGATGAGAGGTGGATCCAATGCCATAAGAACAAGCAACACAATGCTCTTTAAGAAGAGAGTCACCCATGGATACACTCATAGATGTAGTTATTTACAAACTCCAATTTCAGTTAATAACTTTGTTACATCAAACTTGGTGCATAACTTGTTATCCCACAGGAAATTTAACACAGTTCCCTTGTATCTAAACATCTGCTCCACCATGTTTGGTGATAGGTTATATAAGCCGGACAAGTCTGTAAATACAGAATGGAAGACTCTATCATATGTGATTTACAAATGTATCTTTTTGTATTTAATTCTAAATAACTTGAAGATTCTCACAAGCTGATAAAAATAAAGGGCTCTGAAATTCAATTGAATGTTCCCTGCACTCATGCTGGTGTGATACTGAAGAAAGGCAGGATGAGTTCAATGCAGTATGTGCTGTGATGGCAAAATGCCTGAACTAAAGGCTGAGTTAAATATATAAATGACTTTGCATTTGTTGGGTCATGATAAACCTCTTCATTAGTGAAACACAGATTTGTGTATTTTATTTTTTTAAGATTACCTTCTTTTACCAATAACTATTGTTTAAAATATTATGAACACTTATAAGAGTTAGCATGATAAAACAATATAACTTTGGAGTCAGTTCTGAAATTAGAATGGTTATAAAGTGTGTATTGTTTAGCCAACAGGCTATAGCTACTCATTCAAAGGGGTTACAGTGTATTGTGTAAATACATGCAAACATTTTAAATCATATGAGATTTACATTGTCAAAATAAAACGATTTTGTACAGCTTGTTCAAAACAAAAGAATTCCTGGTTACCAATTTCTAACAGTGATTTAAGACTGTGAGTGAGATACACACACCAGGCTGCAATACCTTCTTTAGGATCTTGTAAATATCTGTTTATGTATACACTGTAAGATACAGTATAAGGCACTAAAAATGTGACTGAAAACATAAGGGTCCATTTCCGCTCTCACTGAAACCTCACCTGACATATTTTTGCATGGGTTTAATTATTCCTGGTGCCCCAAGTACATATTTTATTTATTTTTACAATATATTTTTATAGTAATGAGCACATAATTTTCTCTTCAGATTTTTGTAACAGATCTGTTATGTGATGAGAATTTAACCACAATGCTCCTTATTTTCATGGAACTTACATCACTAATAGTTTCAATCAGCTCAAAGTCCTTCACATTTTGGTCCCACTTTGTTCTAAGTCCACCAGCTTCTGGTTTTAAGCACTCCCAGACAGCCTCAGGACTCGCAGAGACAATTCCATCTCCTTTGTATCTGTAGGAAAACAAACATGAAACTAAAATTACCTTTGAATTTTTCTCCTGAACAACAGACAAGAGTTATTCGCTCACACACGGACACCCCCTCTCCCCCTTGTAATTTTGGAATACCTTACTTACATGTTGCCAGAAAACTCAGTTGATGGTCTCCAATAAATTGAAACTTCATTCTATCAATCAAAAGTGAAATAAGTGAAGACAGCCTTCAGACTTGATGTAGCAATTAACAGGCTAATCTCTTTGCCACCGCTAGCTAGCACATTCCAAACCCACGAAAAATGCAGAAATTGGGTTTGTTTTTGGCTTAATTGGCTTGTGAGTTGTTTGTTGGCTAATTTTTGGCTTATTGCTTGTTTGGCTTGTAGCTTGTTCCGTCTTTTTTTTTATCAGCTCCCAGCAAGCAGGGGCAAGGGGGGGTGGGAAGTAATGGTGCACAGTGGCCCCACCATCATCCCAGACTGCACACCAGGGGGATCTAGTCACATAGAGTGTTGGGGTTCTTAGGGATTGGCTTGTTTTGAAATGGGATTCGCTTGATTTTTGGCTTATTGTGAAAGTCGGGGTGCTTATTTACCGTGTGAAAGTTGACAACTGTGCTAGCTAGTTTTCTTTGTCAGTGGTTACTGACTCATTTAAAGGACTGGCAAATACAATAACTTCCAAAGATTTTAATTACAAATCCTAACTCAGTGTCTCTAACCAGAAAGACAACAGTTAACAGCTGAACTGTATAAAAGTCTGAACTGTCACAACAAAGTTGTGATCATGGTTAGCTGCTAACACTTTGCCAGTAGAGTCAGAAAGCTGGAAAAACAACTCGGGGCCTTACTCTGCAGGGGACTGAGCGCCTCCTACTAATTCCCCATGGACCCTTGCTTATCACTGGCGCCTAGACACGAGGGTGATGGGCACTCCCGGAAGACCAGAGAGAGCACGCCGCAGGACCGGCCATGGTTTGAATGGGCACCCTGGGGACCCAACACCCTCCTGCTGCAGCGCCCAGATGAACATACCAGTGACCGGCTTTGCCCTCCCCCGGGGGAGGAACAGGAACCGGGGCAGCCTAGTTGCCATGGCCCCACTGGACTCGCTCCGGAGCCCGGGCCCAGCCTGCTCACCGTGCGCCTACAGCTCCGCCAGCCGCTCGGGTCCTTCCGGTAGAGCTGCACGGTGTCCGCCAGCGAGCGGACCTGCTCCTGGTAAGGCATGGTAGCGACCGGCTCCGCTGCGGCGCTGCACCGGGCCGGCTGGAGGAGGAGCCGCCCACAGGGGGCCGGGCTCTCGCCGATAGGAGCTCCCAGCCTAGGCCGAGCCCAGCGCCTCCCACTCACCTGATGGAGCTGCCCGCGCCTTGGGAGGGACGCAGGGCTCCTGGGCGGGCCTCCCCAGCGCACGGGTCCGCTGCGCTTCCCAGGCCGCCAGCGCCAGCCTCCGCTCCCGGCGGCGGGGCTTAGCAGCGCCCCAGCTGGGCGGCGCGGCGCCTGCGGGCTGCTCCATCCGCCCACCGCGCGGCCCCGGCTGCCCTGCCCGCCCCCGGCACAGCGCCCTGCCCCCTCTTCCCGAGCTGCCCAGTGCTGAGGGAGGGGTGTGTGGGGGTGGGGTGTGTGTGTGTGTGTGTGTGTGAGAGAGAGAGGGGTAGGGAGGGGGGTGTGAGTGTGTGAGAGAGAGAGAGGGAGGAGTGTGGGTTTGTGAGAGGGAGGGAGGAGAGTGTATGTGTGAGAGGGAGGGAGGAAGGAAGGGATACCTGAGAGGGAGGGAGGTGTGTGTGTGAGTGAGACAGACAGGGAGGGGTGTGTGTGAGTGTGAGAGAGAGAGGGAGGTTGAGAGGGGTGGGTGTGAGAGAGCAGAGCATAAAACAAGCCATTGAACCTCACCCAGTAACCTCTGAATCAAGCTCATAACTTCTGTTCCAGCTCAGGTTTCTTCTGCTAGACTCCACACAACTATAAAATGTACTGTAGCAAGAACCCTTTACTTTATCCTTTTTCTAGGATAACATAGACCTCTTCGAACTATGGCATCTTCAGTTGGGACTGGGAAGATTATGCACATATTTGAGAGCTAGAGGAAGGTAAAATAAACTGCCCCTGACATACTTTTGCATGGGTTTAATTATTCCTGGTGCTCCATGCATATATTTTATTTTTACAATATATTTTTACTGTATAGTAATGAGCAATAATGCAGAAATACTTCTCTCTCCAGATTTTTGTAATGCCTCTGTGATGTGATACTAAACTTGGGTACAATTAAAATTAAACAGACAGATAAAGAATGCTTTATCCACTTCAAACAGTTGTATATACTGTAGTTCAGAAGACTATATTTCAATGAAGAGTCCTGGGGCACCTTATAGACTAACAGATGTATTGGAGCATAAGCTTTCGTGGGTGAATACCCTGTTCGTCAGACGCATGTGTCTGACAAAGTGGGTATTCACCCACGAAAGCTTATGCTCCAATACATCTGTTAGTCTTTAAGGTGCCACAGGACTCTCTGTTGCTTTTTACAGATCCAGACTAACACAGCTACCCCTCTGATATATTTCAATGGTCTTCTCTGGTTCAAATGGCAGCTGAAAGGTCTCTACAAATACATATGTTCATAACACAAAACAGAGGGAGCATTTTCCTAGACATTTGAACATATCAGTTCATTAGATTCAGACATCTTTAGGTCAACGCTAGCCTTTGGTTTCTTTCTGGTAAACTTTGCCCCAGATTTCAGATATTTCTCCTTATTATGAATGACTTGGATGTATTGATCATTGCTGCTGGTTTGCTGATCGCTGCTGGATCCAATGGAAATGGAATCCGACTCTGTTAGAGATTGTTCGAGCTTATGCTTGGATTTAGGTTTCACATGATGCTCTGGATAGGGCCGATCAAGATCCACATGTTTCATGTGTGACTTTTTGTGGGAATGTGGGGGCCTATCTCGTTCTAGCTCAAAGCCATCATCCCAGGATCTGTAGTGCACTTTGGCTAGATCCTTGCCAGTAAGGATTTGACTGTCCACACGTTCACCAATGTAAAATCGGGGACCTGGGCGAAGATCTGAGAGTGAGCGTGGACGGTAGGATCTGTTTATCAAGTCTCTCCTTAATTCCTCCTCCTCTTCTTCCTCTTCACTGAAGTGAGGGGAGTATGTCCTGTGTGGTGTTCGAACCACATATCTTCTGACATTCCTTGGATATAATTCAACTATGTCTCCTGACTCCTCCATTCTGAAATGCCTTGGGAGCCGGGAAGTGGAACGGAGAAACTTTTTGCGGGATTCATGTTCGTTAACAATAAAATACCTTGTGGTGGGTACTTTGCGTCCCACAAAAGCTGGAGCTCCCGCCCCAAGAGTGTCTGGATTTACTTGTTGGATACCTTTCCTAAAGAGAGGCTCAGAATGAACATCTTCAACACGCTTTTTGAAAGTCACAGGAGTGTAGGGCTTTGTTTTGCAGAGCTCACTTGCACTTCCATGTACAACACTTGAATACCTTTAAAAAAAAAAAAAGGAAGTAACATATTTATCCCCAAAATAGTCCTGCAATTAAGGTAAATAATCAACCCATTTTTCTAAACAGCTGGGGAAACTGAGGCACTGAGGTTTAGGGACAGCTTGTGAATCCCTTACTTACACAAAGATGTCCTTTTGGAATCAAAGAGCTACTCATGTGAGCAAATGATCTACAATGTGAGTTTCATTCATAATCTGGTCCTAAGTGACTTGCCCAAGGTCACAGAAAAAGTTTGTGGCAGAGCAAGAAATCCAGCTCAGACATCCTAAGCAACAAGCGAGTGCCCTAACCACAAAGCCTTCCAAAATATGTAACTCAATGAATGTTCGTTAAGGCTTAGATAATCCTCTGACATGTTGCTTCACCTTTACTATATTTGTCAATTTTGTGAAAAGAATATCCTATTTGAATTGCTTTTTAATGCAGTGTAATTTGGAGAGTTTTATCTTTACTTTAAACGAGTGTAGGAACTTTCTAAACTATATCCGCACAAAAATACTATAATCCACTCTAGCAATCAAAGGTGATTGCTACCATTCCATAGTAGCCAAGTGCCAGTGAGCAAAGCTGCTTTTAAAAACTATTCTGCCAATGTTTTGTTCATGACAAGAGTTAATTTGGATACACAAATTTTGTAAATAAAAACAAGTATTTCATGGAAATATTGAAATATATTTCATTTCAAAACTAGGAGACAGCCTCACCTGTTTGCAACCTGCTCAGTTCTACGCTTCTGTATGCTAGGAACAGAGGTAGTTGGTGTTAAAGTTGTTGGAGTTATATTTGCTGGCCTAGCAACATCAGCTTGGGGTACAGATTGTGAAATTGTTTGTATTCTGCTGCCTTTGGTCACTGGAGATTCAAAATTCAAGACGCTGCCATTCTTACGGGGTGTTGATGACCGAGCTGAGGACTCCTGATGGGGGAGGTCATTCTCCTGCTCTGGTCTTTTGTCATTTCCCTCTAGATTCTGGATACTGGCTAGAAAAAGCAGAGAGTGATTGTAACTTGAGCTGTCAGATCTTTAAGAAGGAAAACACATTGGCTCAACTTCAGCCTGCAGTAAATGGATGGCACTCCTATGGAATCCTCTGGGCAAATTCACTGAGCACCGAGATGGTGTGGTGATCGGAGTCCGTATAAGAACCCGGGTGGATAGATGGTGCCCAATGCATGTCAGGTGCCTGTTGATCAGAAAATTATTGAAAGTGGCAAAAGTATTGTAAATTGCACTGATTTGTCATTTAGTAGATATGCAAAATTAGTGTAATTTACACACCAAATCCATGAAATGAGGATTACAGGAAAAGAAACCAACTGGAGGATGTAAGATAAAGCAGTCTCTTCCGAAGAGCATCAGTTGCGCTTATATTGCACCATTACTAACAGCAGCGGGGCCAAATTCAGCTCTAATGTATGTGGGCAAAGCTTCCATGGACTTCAGTGGCAGTTGCACCCACCAATGCCAAGAGCTGAATTTGTCCCCCCCCCGATATTGGTGTAATTTACTGTATACTACCAATTGTAAACTATTACTGTATACTACATTCACTATTACAAATAGTATACTATTGCTGCATATTACATTCCTACTTCTGACCCAACAAATAGCATATACCACCATTTATGTCTCTGTTGGATTTGGCCCAGTAAAAATTATTTTTTAATGAGGGATTTCATGAATGTATAGGTTTGAACACTATCAGCATTGTTACACAGTAATTAGTAAATAAAGGTGAAACCGAACATTCCATCTAGATCCAGATTCTGCTCTCATTACATCAGTGTCAATCCACAGAAATTCCATTTAAATCAATGAGTTACTACAGATTGACACTATTGTAAATGAGAGCAGAATCTGGCCCCATGATTTTAATTTGATTAGGCAACCTAAAGCCTTTAGAAGGTCTTTAGAGAGATCCACATTTCACTTATTATCAGTTGTAAAATGTATAATAATTTCCTCATAGCATAGTCACCTTATAGGATAAAAACAATTACAGTGAATGCTAGGTTAATGCTAAAACTGACACTAGAAGTAGTAGGTTTATACAATACACAATATATTTTTTATTTGTACCTACTGTGCATACAAGAGATCAAAATGGCTAAATGCTTTCTTTATAGATGTATTTATAAAAGCTCCCAACTTACCTACTGCTATGTGAACCACCTTTTTCTTGTCTTCGGTTCTTTCCTAAAATATATATAGATATAGGGATGATTAACTAGTAGTTTGTATGTTAGAAAGCAAATGAGTTAGCAAATAAGAGGTATGAATACAGGATTAGTTTTATGTTGCAAAACACTTAAATCAACTTTAGAATTTTAATTAAGGTTAATGCTTTGTGAAAAGCCACCAAGGAGTGTGTAATAAATGCTTTCAATCAGTACTTACAGTTTGGATCTGCATTCTCAGTTGCCTGTTGGTGAATTTTAATGACCTTGCAATACTCTGCAGGTAATAAATTAGCATGCTAGAAGAGAGGAACACAGGGCTATCTGTGAATCACATCTGAAACATTTCTAGCAATTTTCTTTCAGAAAGGCTCACATGTCACAGAAATGGAATATGATTTCAGTTCCTCTCCAGTTTTTTCCTTTGCATTGGGACAGGAATGCAAAAGACAAACAAGCTTTTTGAAGGTCAAACAGTTAATTCTTTGGCATTTCACAGCTTAAGAGATAGGGGACATTAAAAACTAAATTTTCAACAGACATTTCCAATTGTGCATGCATTATTTGCACGTTCAAAAATCTAGGGTTACCATATTTCAACAAGCAAAAAAGAGGACGGGAGGAGCCCCGCCCTAGCCCCGCGCCTGCCCCTCCCACTTCCTGCCCCCCCAGAACCCCCAACCCTCCCCCCGTTCCTTGTCCCCTGACTGCCCCCTCCTGGGACCCCTGCCCCTAACTGNCCCCCCCCCCCCGTTTCTTGACTGCCCCCTCCAGAACCTCCCTGTCCCTTCTCCTGCCCCCCCTTACCCTGCTGCTCAGAACTGGGTGTTGGGCTCTGTGCCAGCCGGACACATGGCTGAGCTCCCCTGCACAACACAAAACCCGGTCCCTGGCCCTGCACAGGGCTGCCGGAGCGGGCTGCAGGAGGAGGAGCTGCCGGCCGGCTCAGAATGCAGGGAGGGGGCGGTGGGAGGAGGAAGCTGCTCCGGAGTCCAGCCCGGGACTTTCCTGCAGCCCTCCCAGCCGCTCGCTCTGCCGGGGGAGGGGGAAATCCCGGACATTGTGAGTGCTTTACAAATTCCCCCCGGACGCTATTTTTAGCACACAAAAGGAGGACATGTCCGGGTAAATCCGGACGAATGGTAACCCTAAAAAATCCCACTCTCTTGTTTAACATTTTAGGGCCCGATGGATCTGCTCTGATTCACACCAGTTGAGAATCTGGACCTTCATTCTGAGTACTGCACTCAGAAACAAAATAATACACATTGTGGCATTCACTCCCTCCCCCCTTCTCTTTTAGCTTTCAGAACTAAATTCTTTTTGTGGAGATGGGCAGAATATAGCAGCAGCTTTCAGGACAACGTACAAAACATAGTAGGTTTGCATATTTGATACACAATGCAACTTAGTATAATAATAATGCTTCTGCACATTGTGAAGTGTTTGCTATGCAATGGCTATTTCTCTTCTCAACATCTATCTCACCTTCTGTGGAGAATGTGTGTATGAGGGGTTTTTTTATGAATATCACATACACCTCAGTTTACCTGCTTGTTGTTATCCTGCCTGACTGCATAGAGTTAAATCAAACGAGGACGTTAGGTAGAAACTGATAAAAAAAACAAAACAATAACAGAGATAAGGTACAAAGGATCTTTAAGGGAACAGTGGAGGAGTTATTAATTAGGAAATGCCCATCTGCCTGGCTCAAATGAAGTGAACAGGTTAATTTTTTCCAGGCCTGATCATAGGAAATGAACGTATCCAATATAAAGGAGAAAATATGGACTGAATGATATTTTGTGAAAGTGATGTATCTTTCAAACAGCTCAAAATAAATATCAGCTCCCAGATGTGATTATTTAAGGAGTGGGGTGGAAAGGACTGGAGAGACTGCAGAAAACTATATTAAATTAACATTTGAGAGCAGGCCTTGATAATTAATTTATCCTGTCCGTAATCAGGATGATTGAGGTAGCTTCTATAGATGACAGATTGAGCCCTGTGTGCAGTCATATACTGAACTACTGACCAATAATAAACAGAAGATTGGTTTCTGAGACACTCCTGAAAGAGAAACAGAGGTCTGGAAAGCTCGTAGAACTACTATTAGGCCAAGCCTTGACAGCAAGTAATAACCTTACTGAACACTGGGAGAGCAAACCCAGTATTCCAGGTGGTTGGCAACTGTGTCTCAACACTTAATTATCCCTACTGGCCTTTGCTGGACCCCCTAAAGGGCTGTTGTGCCAGGTCTTGTTGCTTAAATTAAAGACTAATATAGATTGGCTCATATGAATCTGAAAATCAAATGGCCATATCATGCCATCAAATATTTAACAGGACTCATTCTAGTGAAACTAATGGAAGGAGGAAGTGTTTATCTTAAACATTTGATGTTATGCTTTAAGCGTGTTGCCACTCCCGACTGATCCCTAATCCATAAATTCAACAAGACTTCTCCAATAGGTTTTATAAAATTACTGTCATGCAATATTTTTCTCCCACTATTAAGATTTAACTATTTGCAGATAGATACAGTACTGATACAAAGTAATATCACTATGAAATGTAAAATACTTACAATAGAAGTAATAATGCAGGGAGGACAACTACAGGGCTGCTGATATAATTAATCACTGTGTTGAACCATACAGGAAAATCTGCTTTAATTGTTTCAGACACAATATCATATATTTTCTCTTGTCCACTAAGGGGGAAAAAGTTAAATTTAACTCTAAGAAAATTGTCACCATTTATCATTTGAAAGTAATATTGGATTGAATAAAGCATATTTTTATGCAAGACCATTATGACTAATCCAGCTCCCATTGAAATCAATGGAAAAATTGAACGGGATCAATCTCTTTTTAAAATATGGCCAGAATTTTCATGTGTTCCCCAATTTTGGGTGCCTCAATTTGAGGGTATGTGACTTGAGATACTTTGTTCTTGATGTTCAGAAATGCTGTGACTTGTAGTCCAGTGGTTCTCAAACTGGGGCCGCCGCTTGTGTAGGGAAAGCCCCTGGCGGGCCGGGCCGGTTTGTTTACCTGCCGGGTCCGCAGGTTCGGCCGATCGCGGCTCCCACTGGCCGCGGTTCGCCGATCCAGGCCAATGGGGGCTGCGGGAAGCAGCACAGGACCTGCAGCCCCCATTGGTCTGGAGCGGCGAACCGCGGCCAGTGGGAGCCGCGATCGGCCGAACCTGCGGACCCGGCAGGTAAACAAACCGGCCCGGCCCGCCAGGGGCTTTCCCTACACAAGCGG
>NC_048307.1:69121191-69140589 GCF_013100865.1 Trachemys scripta elegans | reverse complement strand
GAAAAAAAACTTTTGAAGTGATAATCAAGATAGCCCAGTACAGACAGTTTGATAAGAAGTGTGAGCATACTTACAAGGGGAGATAGAATCAATGTTTGTAATGGCTCAGCCATTCCCAGTCCTTATTCAAACCGGAGTTGATTGTGTCTAGTTTGCATATCAATTGAATTAAGAGCCATTACAAACATTGATTCTATCTAGGTGCCACAAGTACTCCTGTTCTTCTTTTTGCGGATACAGACTAACACGGCTGCTACTCTGAAACATTACAAAAAAACTACCCCAACAATATGAAAATAAAATTATATTGTTTTAATCAAAGATATTTGTGCTCAGTTTTCTTCAGAATATTAAATATGAGTTTGTGCTGTACAATACATTAAATGAGACCATCAGGGCCGGCTCCAGCATTTCTGCCGCCCCAAGCAATTGGTGGCAATTGGAAAAAAGAAAAAAAAAAAGCCGCAATCGGCAGCGGCAGTTCAGCGGCAGGTCCTTCACTCCTACAGGGAGTGAGGGACCTGCCGCCCCCGAATTGCCGCAGGTGCCGCCCCTCTCCCTTGGTCGCCCCAAGCACCTGCTTGTTAAGCTGATGCCTGGTGCCAGCCCTGGAGACCATGTTTCTCTCTAAGTATCATAGAAAATAATTATAGGTAGAATTTTACTGTACAGCAAATAGTTGGTTCAAATATCTTCACTGGATCAGCATAGCAGTCAGAAATTCAGTCACCTCCTCCTTTTCTCTGGAAATGTGGCCCATCTGTGTATGTAATAGCCATATGGGTCTACCATTGCCATATGACTATATATTATTCCACAGATGTTTCACCTAACACAATATAATGTGCATCTGGTGTGGCTTACCAGAGGCTAATAAGAACTGTTTCACCTCAGACAGGAAATGGTAGAAGGGTCACAACAGATGGGCAAACAAAGAGTCAATGACCTAAGGCGGCACCCTTTGTAGGTAGAGAAAAGCAGACCTCATCCAGAACCTGAATGTGTAATCAGTGTGTGAACCAGTGTCCAAAACAATGACCATCCTGACCTAAAATAACAGATCTAATGAAAAAGGAGTGATAGTTTTTGTGGCTGACACAGCTATTACAGCTCATACTAAAAATCCTCCTGGACTGCAACTTAACAGACAATTAGTTACCCTGAGAGGAAGGGAAACTGAATGGAGAGAGGATAAAGTGACCTTGCCCCACTAAGTACTGCACGTTTCTAGATTTATGGTCAGCACTGGCAGGCTGTCTTGCCTATGTTACTTCCAGTCCTTCTACCTAAATAGCAAAGGAAATAAATAGGCCCACGTTTGAGTACTGTGCAGTGTACCAGTTCAAGCAACATGAAGAGTTTTATGACAGCATTCTTATATTTGTATTTAACTGGATAGGAATCGTAGTACGGCAAATGTACAGGTAGCAATTTAAGTTTCTTGTCATAATACTTGTTCTGGAAGAATGGAAGCCTGATAAAGTCCTCAGTGAAAATCAGGCCCTACATCTTCGGTGCACTGTACAGACATTAACTATATAATGCTCACAACACCCTTAGAGGCTGCTAAACATTACCCTCATTTTATAGACAGGGAAGCTGAAGGAGACAGGGTAAGTGACAGCAAAAGAACAAGCTACAATTTAGAGCTCAGGAGTTCCTGGATCCCGGTCTTGTCTTTAATCTACCAGTAAAGATGCCTCTCTGATATTAGCAGGCTTGAATACGATACAGGAATTACAGAATTAAATCCAGGAGGAACTCTTTGAGGGAAGGGGAGAGAATATATCATTCAAATGGCCTGACTATATATCTCTGAGCAAACACCAATAAAAGGGAAACATTACTTTTTTAAGAGGATGATGAAGCTATAAGCAAATACTGCCATTCCAACAAGGAAGTAAGCCAGGGGCAGCCGATACCCAGCTTTCCCAATCTTCCGATCTCGGCCATAGTAGCCATAGAATAAAACAGAGTACTGGAGATAACCCTGCAAAGACAACATACAGTCAACATCAGCATCCACACCTGACTAAATTAACACACGAAGAATTCATGCAACAAAGCAATGAAGTGTGCTTTTAAGCCTTGCCCCCAGTGACCAGATGGTGTCCAGGTCCTGTGCTGATGCAAACTGCTCCTTTGGGATCGTCTTGCTGATAGTGCTTCCAAATGGTGCTCCTGCCAGGAGCTGATAAGAGAGAAAAGGTCTTAAAAACTGTGTAAAGCAGACAGTGTTACCACATGGTCTGTTGAACACAGCCCGGAACAAGCTGCAACAAATTGCCTACCTGAGGGGAAGTATCAGAAGTACTATTACTGTCATTCATTCTCCTAAACTAGAAGCGTGGTGACAAATTCTGCATTCAACTCCTGCTAGGTCAATGGGTGTTGGCCATGTCTATCTGATGGCAGAATTTAGCCCCTGAAGTCTAATTTTTAGGTAAGTTATTACTGTATAGACATAAGAGCTATTAAATGTATGGGGAAGATACATTTTTAGATCATTTATCACACTGATGTACAGTAAAACCTGCTTCCTACTATACTAGATTGGTGTGCTAGACTTTTTCCCTTTATACATAAGACAATATAGACACTAAAGGCCTGGTTTGCACTGATGATCACACACAGCTCCAGCTGAAGCGTCACAGAGTTGTGGATGCTCAGAACATCTGAAAATCAGGCTCTAAGGGACAAAAACTAAAAGATGCTGAGCACCGATTTCTCCAGATGAAGCGAAGAGACACTTCGGGTGCTGAACACATGCTCTGCATCTTGCAGGATTGGGTCCCTAATATCAGCAATCAAAAACATCTACATTACAGTGGTATGTTGGTAAAATGTCATCTGAGACATTAATGGCAAGTTTCTCTCCTCCTCTGGCAGGATAATGCTCACAGGAAAGTATTTTAAATCATTTAAATTGTACACTCGGAAAAAATCATGTATGCCTTTGAGCAGAACATTTATTTAATTCAGGAAGGGAAATGCTACAGTCAGTGTTTTTCTATAGATATTGGAGATATGTCCTAACCTCTGGTAAGACCACAAATGCTCCTGTCATTATGGTAAGCACAATATTGATTCCAAATAGCCATCTCAAAAAGATGAAATAAGAGGCAACTCCGGATCCAAAATGACCTGAAACCACAGGAAATACTTATATCAGCTGTGAAGCTTATCAGAAGCTGTATCACTTATTAATGAAGTATTATTTGATCATTAAAAAAACAACAACAACTTTTCCTTCTCTGCAATGCACAGATCAAGACAGAGAAAATGCTATAACATCAATAATACAGAACTGTAATATAACTGCTATTCGTAGGTTTAAAAATCACAACAATATTTACAAGTGAAGTAGTTACGATCACAGGAATCTTCTTGGTTCAGGTTATACATAGCTTCTTATTTGCTGTTTATACAGAAACTTACATCAAAATGCATGTGTAGCTATTAGTAGTAATTAATCTCACCTGTTTAGTTCAGCATCTAAGAATTCTCATCTTAAGTTTATGCAAACCATTTTGCTTTGCAAACCAGGCTGGAAATTTAATAAGATCAGTCCTTTTTAAAATGTGATATTTCCAGTATCTCCTGATTTTGTCTGGACTGAAAATAGTGGTTCCAATTCTGATTTTCACAGTGCATCTTTACTGGCTACAGCAGAACTACTCATCATTCATAACATCATTAAGGAGTAGAGAATCAGGCCCTCTTTGTTTACAATTTTATTACACAAAAATTCTGATTTCCATCACTGTCCACATGATCACAGTTGGTCCTAAGTATTGCAGGCTTTGTGCAAAGCAAGTCACATGGGGCCTCAGACTGACATCCACAATCTCCATTACGTAAGTGGGAGTAGGGACCCTGGCACACGACTGGTTGGGTCAGCAATGTTGGTCAGTAAGGTGATGCAGAAGCGGATAAATGGGCAGTCTGGGTGCTTGTAACTTCAAGAAGGTCAGAAGGGTTTTAACAACGAGGTGCGTGGGGTGGAGGCAGATTGTATTAGGCCCTCACTGCATGTCGGGAAGGAATACTACACCATGTAGACAGGGAGAATGTTCGCCTGTCATCTGGAAGGAGCAGGAAAAGCCCATTGGTACATACACTGCTGGCTCCCTTAGTTGATACAAACGGGGAGCAGTGTAAAAAGTCTGAATGGTCTGGTCTGAACATTCATTTTACAGCCAAATAAATACAGTAGTTGCCAATAAATTGTCAAAATTATGGAGCTGTTTTTATCCACGTGAAAATATCTGCAGTACAGAAAAATCCCTTCCATTTAGAACAAGATTAGAGCTAGATGTGAACATTGTCAGGAAAATATATTTTCCATTTTTGACCATCTTTAATATAGTTATTAAAGGTGGTCAGTCACAATACTTAGCTCTTATATGGTGCTTTTCATCCATAGATCTCAAAGCACTTTACACTGGAGGGAAAGTTTAGTTTTTAAATATAGACTATATGTGAGGTCTCGGCTCCCGGCTCCATTCCCTTTACTTCTAACAGGGCACGTGGAGATTCTCTGCTTTAGGAGAATTTCCCTTACATAGCTGGCTCTGTGACATCTGCTCCCAGCTTGCTGATGTAAGAGGCAGGTCAGGGATGGACAAGAGTCAAAAGGAAATATGGCCTGAACTGCCACTGTCTAAATTATATCAGGTTTCAGAGTATTATATTAGAGGCCAAATGGCTGGATAGATGGCTTTGATCCAGTTTTCCCACTCCATGTCCTGTGCTGAGCACATCTTGGGCCAGACCCAATACAGACATCTGGGCCTATGTCTGTATTGCAAAAATACTTCAGCAGTTTATAGCGCTACAGGGCCTTTTAAACTACACTTGCCACACTGTAGTAACATTATACTAGTATCACTAAAGACTATAATTGAGAAACAAATGTGGTATTTAACACACCAAGAGTAATACATGTGTTGACTTTTTAATGACAACCACACTACTTTGATGAAATTTTTAATGTTTTTATAATATCATTATATATTTCACTAATTCAGTGAGTTCAAACATAACCCTTAAGCCTAGTATTTTAGCATGGTTTGCATTGCACAATCCCAATAATTCTCCATACTTACTTTCTATTTTCTTTATTCTCATTTCCCAAGGAATGAAGATTACCATAAAGTTATATGCAAGCCGAACAAACTTCTTCCAGAGCTAAGAAAAGGGCACAGAAATAAGAGATTTGTAACTTTTGCACATAAAGCAATAGTTGTCAAAAAGGTGTGAAAGTATTTTGTCCACGTGTAGCATCTTTCATCTAGTATCAGAAAGCATGTTATAAAAAAACAACTAAGAAGTTTCACAGCACTCCTGTGAGGTACGTAAGATACATAAATTGAGTCATGGTGGGGGGGACAGACAGTTCAGAAACTTTCCAGAAGTCAGAGAACCAGGTACAGAACCCAGGAGTCCCAACTCCCAAGTGAATGCTCTAATCCAGGGGTCACCAACGTTCGGCACACGGCTCACCAGGGTAGGCACCCTGGCGGGCCGGGCCAGTTTTATTTAACTGCTGACGCGGCAGGTTCGGCTGATCGCGGCCCCCACTGGCCGCGGTTCGCCGTCCCGAGCCAATGGGAGCGTCGAGAAGCGGCGCGGGCGAGCGATGTGCTTACCCTGGCGAGCCGCATGCCAACGTTGCCGACCCTTGCTCTAATCACTAAAGCACACATGCATATATAAGAGAGAAGTTTTAATGATCTTAAGAGAATACATACAAAGAGCATTTTCCGCCACTCTTTTTATATCTGGAACAACCAAATACAATATATTTTAAATTTAGACCCATTTGAAATATACCTGAGATATATTTTAATACATCAGCACATTATTTGTCTGAAGCTATATATATTAACAGTAGCACAGAACTTTTAATGCTTTGCATAAGAGTTACATTCTTAGTTGAAAGGAATTCTTCATGTAACATACCTCTAAAGTCTATGCCCACACTGAGGATAACACCCTACCTCTGCTTTCAGCTAATGCAGTTACTCCTTTAGCTCAAATGGTAGAGGTTTGGGCTTCAGTGCTCAAGATTCCAAGTTCACTGCTGGTAAGAATTGTTACACTTACATCTCCTACACTGTAAGAGCTTTGCTGTGGAACATGTACGTCAACAGAACAAGAAAGATTTATTTTGCTTTGATGTAGGGGATCATGCCTTATTTCCCCCCTCTTCCTACTTTGTGGAGACTCTTCTTCTGGAGAGATGCAAACATTGCTTTCTCTCTCAAGCTCAAGTTCCATCTACAGAACAACCTCAGGGATAAACTCAAGGAGAGTTGCACAAAAGTGACTGAGGGCACCCTATGACCCTTAGACAAGAAATAAGAAAGATAAGAATAAACTAAACCTGTGACAAGGAAAATGAATATTTAAGTGAAGTAAAGTATGCATCAGACAGAGAATGCAAGAGTAGATGAATTTATGAGCACAAAGCATTTTAAACAGAATCAGAAATTATTACCAGACTAAGCCAGCATTTATCACAGTGTTTATGTATTTTATTAAGGAATCCTACTGAATAAGAAACCAGATTTCTTATTGAATGAATGAACGAATACATAACACCTAATTTCAAATGTATAAGAGCAAGTAACTCTGAGCCAAGTCCTAATTCTTCTTAGAGACAGTGATCATTAATACTGAACTGCAGCATAATCACGTGGTCACAACACTATACTTGAGGATTTACTTCGAGCGCTTTGGACACATTTTCAAAGGGACCTCAACTCAGCCTCTAATTTGTGTGTGCCTATTTATTTGAATAGACAATAGACAGATTTTTCACACACAATGGCATTTGCATGTGCAAATGAGAATGCACAAGTGACTGTGTGCACAACTGAGGACAAATTTTGAAAGTCCTTGAAATAAAAATATAACCTTAAATATACACCTAGATTATTTCATGCCAGTAACCTCTACTCACAAAATATTATAATAACTTTTCTTATTTAATTCAGAAATGAATAGTAACTTTACTATCTATTGTAAATTGACTATATGCAAGTACAGTATTTTATCAGGTAATTCAAGATAATTTCATAGACATTTTCTTATGCTATCTGCTTCTGTTTTATAAAAAGGAGAGAAATATTGTACATTCTGTTCATTACTGAATTTCAGGATGGCAACAACATTTATGTACATTAGTCATTTTTAAACACAAATTTACAGTAGATCTAGTTATTTTGAATATATATATATATATATATATATATATATATATATATATATATTAGCAAATGGCAATATCAACATATTACAAATAGTCTAATCTGCTAAAGCCAAAGCAGAAGCAGACTTACATTTTAATTAATAAATGCATCAATCTACGTGGTCAAAGTTAATTAATTTTTATGATGCTATTAAGGTGTTATTGCAAGAATTAACAGATGCTATGAACTGCACCAAAGTCGCTACTTTAATTGGAAGGCAGTGTTCATAAGGCTGGAAAAGGGATCAAACAACGTGTACAGGTTGCACTGCAGGCATATAAATTATATATATCTGGATGTCAATCTGAAAAAGCTTCGAGTAGCATTGATAAAAAAATAACTTCTAGTCCTGCATACTGATCACCTGAATAAAAAGGAATAATAATTTTCATCTTCATAGTCAAGACTCTGGGTAATTTTTATATGAACAAACATTGATTTATTAGTTTTAATCATAATGAACAATACTTTAGAAGTGATTTAATCTAATTGCTAGAAAATAATACTACATACCATTTGCCAGCTCTTTTTTTTTTTAAACTATGGCTAGGGTGATGGGTGCAAAACCTATGGAAGGGTTAGTAAACTCTTACAAGTTGCTAATTAAGTATCCTACTCTCAGGCTATTCAACCAGTGAATGCTTATTCTGGTGGTGTAATGCCTCTATTGTGTATTTCATGATTTGCCAAATGGGCCATCAGTCAATATTCTTCAGGAAAAAACGGTCTAAACCCGTCTTCCTAGTTTAAAGAACAATTCAGCTCTCTAGCTTGTGCTGTTGAATTTAACCCTTTAAAAAAAAAAAAAAAAAAAAGAGACTTTCTAGTTTCCCTAATTCATAGCCGGCAAGCTAAGGGGATACTATTACGCCAAACACAATAATTACTGGTAATGAACTTCTGAAATATATAGATGTATTCAGAACAGAGACAAGTAAAAACACACAAAATGGATAATTAAATGAGATACCCACAGACTTTGAGGGCATTGTGAAGTATAAAGCAAAAGCCAAAATTTTGTTACAATATAGCAAGTATTAACTAATAACAAGTCCAGCCTGTACAATTTAGCAGGTGTCTACATGTTGAAAGTCCTTAGGCACTCAAATCTTTCAAACCGGGTGAAATCTTGGCCGCAGTGAAGTTAATGGCAAAACTTCACTCATAATGCCTAATGTGTGTGTGTGCATGGGCCCGCCCCCACAGACAGACCAATAAAACACAACTTTCCACTATCCAGGAAGGTTGTATTTTTTATCAACTGTTTCTGATGACATATAAGCAAAGCTAAAGTACTATTGTTTATGTGTCAATAGAACAACAGATAAATATTTAGCCTTACAATTTTTAGTTTGGTTATCCTGCATTTTATATTCTATTACACACACACACACACACACCCACAGTACAGTACAGTACAAGCACATTATTAAGTTTGTAAATGCAAGTCCTCAAAAGTTAGGAAGTACCAGTATTGAGGTTGCCTGTGCAACCTTAATTCAGTCCCCTTCTGCGTATGCATTATGATACAGTCTTTAATTACATGATCACATTAGGGTTGCCTGGCACCTGTCTGGTTTTCAGCACAGTCCCCGGATGCCATCTGACAAGCCCTGATGTCTGTTCTTTTTAATCTGTGGAAAAGGTGGCAACCCAAAGTGGAAGGAAGGAGGCAATGCAGCAGCAGCTGCTGCCACCTCCAGAGCCAGGCTGCTCATGCAACTGGTGGTGGCGCATGGCCCTGTGCAGCCCACAGGTGGCAGGTAAGGTGGCCTCGGCTGTGCTGGTGAAGACTCTGTGAATGACGGGGGCAGGATCTTGGGGGAAGAGGCGAAGCAGGGGTGGGGCCTGGGGAAAGAGGCAAGGCAAAGGCTGGGCCTCGGGGATCTGGTTACCAGCCATTAGAAAGGTGGTAACCCTAGATCACATACTATTTTTCCACAGGATCTCTACCAAAAGTGTTCATAACATTACCTTGAAAACAAAAAGGCAGAAACACTTCTCATACTAAATGACTGTAGTTGGGCCCTTACTTCAGCAAAATGACTCTTTATAGAATACACATTGTTTGGCTCCTGTTCCCATCACCAACCTTCTGGCAGACACACATTATTTGCTGGAGTATTTGAAAAGAAAAAATACTCACGTTATCGGAACGAGGCTCATCCCTCATACATCAAATTAGTTTGCAAAAATGTAATTACTAAATTCTTAATAGAAAAAAGAAGCTTATAACTGGATTTTTCTTCCACACAATTCTTGAACTGGGGAGCAGTGTTTCACAGAAAATAGGTACTTCTGTAAATGAGAATTCCAGATAATTGTTATAGGAAAGAGCTGTAGTTTTAATGAAAAGCAGACGTACCTCTGCACCAGCTGCTTGGTAACCTCTTGTTCTAGTGAGCCTGCCTTCATATTTCAACACAATCTCCTTAGCTTGTCTGCAGAGGAAGACAAAATCTTTATTTCATGTAACCAAAAATCTTATTACACTCTGAACTTGGGCCATATCACACATAAATGAAAGTTGCCAAGTAATGGGAAATATTGTCACAACAGACTACCTGCCCAATCCTGAAGTCCTTACTCAGGCAAAACTTCATTTTTATTTAAAATAAGAGTATTGCTAACAATTTAAAATTAATGGGAGTTTTGTCTGAGAAAGAACCACAGGATCAGATCCCAACAGTTTGCAAAACGAATGTAAGATTTTCACTTTAGGGAGAGCTTCAGTAACATTTTTTCCTGTGCCCTGCTCCCTGGTTTCTAGAATTTTTCTGTAATAATGTAACCCAAATTGTCTCAAAGTAAAAACAATATAATACTTCATTTAGTTCAGTTTATGTGGATACCAACACTTCTTCTGAAAATATAGTCTAAAGCATGGGGTTGATCAATATAGCAACTGATTAATATTAAACTACTGGTTACATTTTAATCAGAGGTATTGGACAAGATATGCATAAAGGCCTAATCCTACTCCAGACCACACCTGGAGTATTGTGTCCAGTTTTGGTCCCCCCACTACAGAAGGGATGTGGACAAATTGGAGAGAGTCCAGCAGTAGGCAGTGAAAATGATTAGGGGCAGGGCCGGCTCCAGTGTTTTTGCTGCCCCAAGTGGCAAAAAAAAAAAAAAAAAAAAAAAGCCACGATCGGCAGCAGCTCTACTGCCGCCGCTTCATTCTTCAGCGGCAATTCTGTGGCAGGGACTGAGGGACCCACCGCCGAATTGCCGCCGAAGAGCCAGATGTGCCGCCCCTTACCGTTGGCCGCCCCAAACACCTGCTTGCTGCGCTGGTGCCTGGAGCCGGGCCTGATTAGGGCGCTGGAGCAAATGACTTATGAGGAGAGGCTGAGGGAACTGGGCTTATTTAGTCTGCAGAAAAGAAGAGTGAGGGGGGATTTGATAGCCACCTTCCACTACGTGAAGGGGGGTTCCAAAGAGGATGGAGCTAGGCTGTTCTCAGTGGTGGCAGGTGACAGGACAAGGAGTAATGGTCTCAAGTTGTAGTGGGGGAGTCTAGGTTGGATATTAGGAAACACTATTTCACCAGGAGGGTGGTGAAGCACTGGAATGGGTTACCTATGGAGGTGGTGGAATCTCCATCCTTAGAGGTTTTTAAGGCCTGGCTTGACAAAACCCTGGCTGGGATGATTTAGTTGGTGTTGGTCCTGCTTTGAGCAGGGGATTGGACTAGATGATCTCCTGAGGTCTCTTCCAATCCTAATATTCTATGATTTTATACTTACACTAAAGTTATGGGATTTTTTTTTACTTTTGTGGGAGCTGAATAGGGGCCATAGGCAATCAGACAGGGCAGGAACAGGGCATTTGCACATCCATGAAGGCGGCTTGGGTTTAGCTGCAAATTATGGGTTCTCACTCCAGGGATATGAGAAAAGTCTCCCTTTGCTTCCCAAGACAAGGCAAAGGTGGCCTGAGCGATGAACCTTCTTTGTTAGTAAAGTGCCATTCCAGGACACAGTGAGGTGACAAGGGAAAGATTTCATAGAAAGGAAAAAAAAAGTCAAATTGAATGCACAGTGAAAAGACTGATGCTGTTTAGATAAGATATTAGAGAAAGTTATGAACTTTCATACTGTGTTTCAAATGTCGAACCATTAACACTTATGGCTTTAAACTTTATGGTCACGATGATACTACACTGCATGCTGTGAACAGTCTACATGTACCTCATTAATCTGCAAACATGGGTACTAGTCTCTGGCATTTGAAACATAATTTAAAAGCTGAAGTGCCAAATTCTGTCTCCTCATCTAACAAAGCCTCATTACTTTCAAACACAGCCTTCCTGAATAGTGGGAAGTTGTGCTGTTTTTGACAGTGTTTCACAGAGCACAAGGACAGAATTTAGCTGATAACATATTGTTGAGTATCTTTGACAGAATGTACAATACATATGGTGACATCACAGTGGTCTTTCCTGCAGGGCCGCCCAGAGGATTCAGGGGGCCTGGGGCAAAGCAATTTCAGGGGCCCGTTCCATAAAAAAAAGTTGCAATACTATAGAATACTATATTCTCATGGGGGCCCTGTGAGGCCCGGGGCAAATTGCCCCACTTGCCCCCCCGCCCGGGCGGCCGTGGGAAAAATAAACATTTAAATACCTTCTGCAGCTCGGCACAAACTCATTTTTGAGAAAACTTCTTTTCAAGTCACCTTTACAAGGTATCACTGGTTCTCCACATCAGCTAGTGCTAAAAGGCACTAAAGCTCATTAAAAGGGTTGTACAAATATTTTCCGTCAACACTTTTTTTGGATTGAAAACTAGGGGTTTTTAAAAAGCAGACAAAATCACGACAATGTCTGCTTTCCTTCAAAATTTGTTGTGTTTTTTTTTAATTGAAAAGCTGAAATTAGTCTGCCAAAACCTGAATCTGGTTTGGGGTTTGTTTCAGAAGTGTGTGGCCAAATATTTGCGGCTTGCTGTGTTTGATTGTTTAAAGAAACAATGAAAAATTCTATTTAAAAAAAATCCAAAACTTTTGAACCACCTCAGCTTGTGACCAAACGCCTGAGCCCATCCAGTCAGAGATTTTTCCAGGTTTCTAATACTCTGCTGGCTTCCTTGACTGATATCTGTTTCCATAACTTTGGATTCATTTAAGTTAGAACATAAGAATGGCCATATTGGGTCAGACCAAAGGTCCATCTAGTCCAGTATCCTGTCTACCGACAGTGGCCAATGGCAAGTGCCCCATAGGGAGTGAACCTAAGAGGTAATGATGAAGTGATATCTCTCCTGCCATCCATCTCCACACTCTGACAAACAGAGGCTAGGGACACCATTCCTTACCTATCCTGGCTAATAGCCATTAATGGACTTAACCTCCGTGAATTTATCTGTTTCCTAGAGACTTGCTCCATGGGGTCCCTCGCAAACTGGAGACGGTTACTCTGGGTTTGTCTTTAGTATAGACTATGTACATACTCCATGAACTGAGCATTTGAGCTTGTTCCAGAATATGGGATGAGCCTATGCTGTGAAAACTGAAATGCTCAAAATAGCACATACATGTGCATTAAATTAAATTAAATTGCTAAAATTAAATTAACCCGGGCGGGGGGTCTCAAACTCGGGGTCAGGACCCCTCAGGGGGTCACGAGGTTATTACTGGGGGTCGCAAGCTGTCAGACCCCACCTCAAACCCTGGTTTGCCTCCAGCATTTATAATAGTGTTAAATATTTAAAAAAGTGTTTTTAATTTATAAGGGGGGGTCGCACTCAGAGGTTTGCTATGTGAAAGGGGTCAAAAGTTTGAGAACCACTTAATTAACCCCTCTGGAGCCTCGGGGAATGCAGGTGAGGGGGGATCTCCCTCGGTAGGGTTGGGAAGGAGGTAGGTGATGTAGGATATTGCTCTTCTCATGTGATCCCTCCCCCATGGCTCACTTGGCTCTACCACTGTTAATCTAAAGTGGCTAATTTTAAATGACGCTACCCTCCCCTGACATGAATCTCCCTATGGCACTGAAATTAAATGTAGACTATAATTTGGCATTTGAGAAGTGAAAGGGATGGTAGCCCTAAGGGAAAAGATAACAGCTTGGCTCTTTGTGTTAAATAGCTGTCTGCAAGCCTCAAACTGTTGAATGAGCTTTAGGGTAGGGAAGGCTGTGCCTCCTCAAACAGCCTGGCCCTGCCCCCTATCTGACCCCCACCCACTTCCTGCCCCCCGACTGCTCCCCTCAGAATCCCCGACCCATCCTGCTCCTTGTCCCCTGACCGCTCCCCCGATACCTCCCAACCACCACCCGGGACCCCACCCCCAATGAACCCCCCCGCTCCCTGTCCCCTGACTGCCCCGACCCCTATCCACCCCCCCGCCGAGTCCTGACAGACCTCCGGAATGCCCACGATCCAACCCCTCATTCCCCGTCCCCTGACCTCCCGCCAAACCTCAGCCCCCTCCCTGTCCCCGGGACTCCCTGCCCCTTATTCAACCCCACCGGCCCTGGCCCCCTTACCATGCCGCTTACCCCCGCCTCCCCCCTCTCCCGGAGCCTCAGCGCGCCGCGTCCAGGAGCGGCCCTGGACAGCGCTGCAGCGGCGTGGCTCTAGCGGGACCTGAGCTCCCATCACTCGGCTGCAGCTCCGCCCCCTTACCACACGGCTCTGAGTGGGTGGAGCTCAGGCCCCGCTGGTGCCACGCCGCTTTAGCTCTGTCCAGGGCGCTCCTGGATGTGGCGCGCTGAGGCGCTGGGGGAAGGCGGAGGTGGGGGGGAGCCCCCCTTCTTGTGGGGGCCCCTGCAGGGCCCGGGACCTGGGGCAAATTGCCCCACTTGCTCCCCCCCTGGGCGGCCCTGCCTTCCTGAGCATTCTAATGCAGAATCATTTAATAGTTTTAATATTCCAAATGGCTCAGGAAAAGCTCTGATCACCACTAACCAACAATACAAAGATTCTGAATTTGGAGCCCAAAACAAGGCTGAAGTGTAAAGAATGAAGAGCTGTGTGATACCTACAGCACCCCGTAGATGCTGGGCAAAGAGAAAGACAAAGCTATTCTGGCCTGATCCAAAGTTAAATGAACACGTACAAAAATGAGCTGTAATCAACTTTTAGAAGCTTTTAAATTTTCAAAATCTTATGATTCCCAGCCTTGTACTACTCTATGATGGAGTAGGAAGATAGCTGCTGCATGATTTTCTAGCAATTGCAAACCATTCCTATGCTCACACCTAATTTAGGTTAACAAATTTGTGAGACTTGGAAAAGCAGTAATAAATGGTGGGATTGAAAGTGTCCACGAAAACTCTATTACCTGAGTGCCCTCAGCTTCTGCCTCATGGGCCATGGTCTGCAACGGATGTTTGCCATGATCTCTTTTTGAAATTGTATATTCTGGAAGATCTGCTCTGGGTCATTGCTGTCCGCATTTAAATCACCATTATCATCACCTGAGTTACTGAAGAGACCCACACCCATGGGGGACAAACACAAAACAAGTTATTCCCATTCAGAACTATAGCAAAGAATAGACACACATACAATCCGGTCTATAACAGCATAAAAACAGGAGTCCACCAAACTGGAGGAAGGATTGGACTGATTTCTCTGTTGTAGTTGGAGTCACCGCTTTCCTTGGCTACTCCTAGACTATCATTGCTAGAGATGACATTTATCCCTGTAGCTCAGAAAAATACTTCTGAAGAGCAATTTTTTTTGCCTTTGGAATGCACCAGCTTGCACGCAGTGTCAGGCATTTTGGAGTACCCCTGTATCCCTCAGCAGGAGTTCAAACCCTCCAGCTCCCCACATTTAAATCATACAGCTCAAACACCATGCTGTCCTGTCCATACACTCAGTATATTTTTCAGGAACTAAGTGCTATGTAAACATTTCCAGCAAGTGCACTTAATACAAATGTATTTGCCGTATGCAGCACTACCTTCTACTTTGATTGTGATTAGGATACAGTGTCTCTTTGTTAAAATGATGACAACAAATGCCTAGAATGCTCTAGCCCTTCAATCCTCCACACTGCGAGTACTGGGGATTAACTTGGGACCCCATTACAGGAGCATTAAGAGTAGCACACCCCTGAAAATGAGACATGTACCCAGATACTGGTTTCTGCAGACAATTATCTTTTTCTGATGTTGTTAGTGTATTTGTTGAGCTAATAGGTGCTTAATTTGTGCTAGGGCTTGCCAGGACTGAGCCCCGGCACCTCTAGGCTTGACAGTTCATAGCCCTGGCACCTCTGGGCTTGCTGCATCCGTTATGCATGTAAAAAAATTACTTGAGCCCCGACACCTCTTTCATTACAAATTAAGCAGCGGAGCTAAGGATCTCAGTTCCCGTCTGTAACGCATACTGTGTACTGTAAGTGAAGAACAAGCAATGCTCATGCTTACAGGGGACCGCATCTAAAAGCTCCAGCAATTAAGATTTTCCTTTAGAAACAATATAAACAGAATTGCAATGCTACATGAAACAAAGCCAACAATTTAATATCAGCTTCCTATATTTGCTGGGAATGCCACCCACTAAAACTTCCCTGCAGCTTTGCCGAAAAATGGGACACCTTTGGAATTACTCAAATAAATCCTCACTGGAGAGGATTCTGGTCCCGTAAGGAACATTAAAAAAAAAAGGATTTAAGGAAAAATATAACGGAAGGTTCCCTCTATCTCTTCATGTTCTTATTCATCATTTGGATAGATTGTAGCAGAAAATGTAGAGGGGTGATGCCTCTTTTCACCCAGATCAATAATAGTTTTATCTAATATGCATTACAAGTGGAACAGAAGAAAATCTCTCACCTGTGGGGTGGCTCCTTGTATGCATACATGCTGGCATGCTGCCTCACACTTTTGTGCCTTTTGCAGGACTTCGTAGTTTTCACTGCAGCAGACCCACTTACTGTTGTCATTCTGGCAATACCTGATGCTGTGTTAGACCCAGCTGCAGCAGATGGCATTCTGGAAGGCTAGAAGGAAGACTTAGGCTCTCAGGTGATGTACCTTAAACAGCAAACTTTATTATCTAGAACTAGAGAGCTCAGAATGACTTCCGAGCCCTGCTGAAGCAGAACACTACTCGCCTGCAGCTGGTGCTCCTAAGAGTGGGAAAGACCTGAAACCTGGCAACGCATAGATAGTCTTAAAGTGGCAGTACACAAGATGCTCAGTCTGGTATCCTTGGGGCATTCTACGTAGCTTCCCAGAGTGTGTCTGGGCATCCTGCAGTCCAAAATCCAGAGCACAGATGCCATTGCCAAGTATGATAGTGACTAATCTCTAGGGTATGTCTGCCCTGCAATATAAGCCCAGGGTTCAAACTCAGGCTCAAGTCTAACCACTTCCACCCCATCTGTTTACACACAAATTGTGCTAACTCTCAGCTCAGACCCCAGGAGCCCCCCCCAGCAGTGGAGGGTCCGAGCTTGAGTCAAGCCGGGATCCAGGGTTCAAGCCCTGTTGCTTTGCAGTGTAGATGCAGCTCCACTGGATTCATGCTCTGGGGGTCCACTAAAATATTCTACAATCCCACGGGCCGACTTTCTGTGTCCTCTGGACAGTCAAGTTTGGTGGACAGTCAAGTTTTTCCACTTCGCATCATGAACAAAGGGCTAAAGTAGCCACATTTTGGGAGGCCGCCAGGAAGTCTGGGATACAGGTAGTTGGACTCGGGCCTGCATAATGCAGTGCAGATGCTGAAGCCTCAGGCTGGGACCCAGGGTTCAACAATTCCTAACCTTGGGTTACAAATGAGTGTAGATGCACAAGTCCTAGGTTAACAAATCCAGGATCTGCTAACTTGAGGGTGCTCCAGTGGCTCAACTGACTACCCCCTAGTACTTAAAGAGCAGTGCTGAGTAGAGACATGCTGAAGTTGTGACTTCAAGCCTCACCTGAAGCCCTGGTTTTCATTAACCAAATGGCTTCTACTAACCCTGGGCTTACATTGCAGTGTAGACTACCCTCTTAAAGGGCCAGAACCCACATCACTGCATTGAGAGGAAAGCACAAGTTCATATTAACATCTGAGTAATACAATCAAATGCACTGGACCAGGCTGCCAGAGTTTCTGCCTCACCACCTTGCAAGAAGACGTGGGGCAAAGTAGAGCTGTCAAAATTTTTTCTTTGTCTTTACTAACAGCTGAAATTATGATCTCGTTTTCCCACATAACTTATGGATCTTGAATTTTCCCCTTTGGGGCAGACTTGGGCAAAATGGAAATAGACTCTGGTCTACTGAAGAATCCTCCCTCTCTTCTGGGCTCCAGGCTGCAAAAACCCATCATGCTAACACAGCCATTGGGGGTGGGAGTTGTGGAGCAGAGCTGCCAAAGCACAGACGTCTGTAGGGCATTTGTTAGAAATACTTGAGAGAGGATTTCCTGGTTCACCAGCCTGACAAGCCTTAGGCAGTGACTAAACTGACTTCTAAAGCAGGGGATCCCAGCAGATCAAGGCCCCTGTAAACAGCAGGCACTCTTTCCGCCCCCTTACGATTTCAGAAAAAGTTTGGGAGGAAACTACCAAACATGGCCCATGGCTAATGTCATCACAGTAGTGGTGGTTGTGGGATAGACCTAGACAGGTATGTGGATCCATTGTCCAAAACCCCTGCACATGGGTCGGTGGATGCGCAGTGGGCATGGCTGTTACAACAGCCTGTGTGCTGTAGCAGTGGCTGCAGAAGGATGCCCTGAAATTCCCAACTAGGGAAGGAGGGAGGATTCTGTCTCACCCTCCCCTTACAGAGTCATGACTAGGGCTTTACTCAGGAATCTAGGATCACACCTTTTATTTAGCCTATTTGTTCAAAGTAAGCTCTGATATTTAACCTCTGGAATCACATATCACATCAATCATGGACCCAATGGATTCAATTTCATATCAGCGCAGACCTAGGATACAGTAGCAAGCCTAACAAAACCCATACATTAATACAAGTACCTTGTGCAATACATATATGTAAATATATCATACAAACATGACACGGCATTTGTGATGCTTCCTGGGGGTAACCACAGTTACGAGGCACCTCACTACTACTTGACCTTACCACGTGAAAGCCCTGTCTCTGCTTGCTGCGTGTCAGTTCTCCAACACCACCAGCCTGTGGCAACACAAGCCCTGCCTCCCAGGCCTCCACGGGCCCTGCTTTTGCTTTACAGGTTAACGATAGGAACACACCAACCCCAGGTCTTCCAACCATCCCTCTAGAGCAGGGTTTCTCAAACAGGGGTCGTCACTTGTGTAGGGAAAGCCCCTGGCGGGCCAGGCTGGTTTGTTTACCTGCTCCGTCCACAGGTCCGGCCGATCGCGGCTCCCACTGGCCTCGGATCGCTGCTCTGGGCCAATGGGGGCTGCTGGAAGCAGCGCGGGCTGAGGGACGTATGGCCTCCGCTTCTAGCAGCCCCCATTGGCCTGGAGTAGTGATCCGCGGCCAGTGGGAGCCGCGATCAGCCGGACCTGTGGACGGAGCAGGTAAACAAACCGGCCTGGCCCGCCAGGGGCTTTCCCTACACAAACGGCGACCCCTGATTGAGAAACACTGCTCTAGAGTGCCCAGTCCCGATCCACTGGACACACACGGAATTCCTAGATCTTCTGTTCCCAAGAGGACCAGCACACCACAGAACACAGCTCCGCTTAAGACACAGTATTTAGATTTGTTTGTAAAGGAAGCGAGTATAAGTAAGAACAGAAATTCAAATGGTAGCAAGCAGAAATATTAGCAACAAAGGGTGACAAATAAAACAAAATCATAGCATGCATTCTAGACTCTAAACCAGGGGTAGGCAACCTTTCAGAAGTCGTGTGCCGAGTCTTCATGTATTCACTTTAATTTAAGGTTTCGCGTGCCGGTAACACATGTTAAAGTTTTTTAGAAGGTGTCTCTCTCTAAGTCTATATTATATAACTAAACTATTGTTGTATGTAAAGTAAACAAGGTTTTCAAAATATTTAAGAAGCTTCATTTAAAATTAAATTAAAATACTGATCTTACGCCGCCAGCCTGCTCAGCCCGCTTCCAGCCTGGGGTTCTGTTCACCTAGGCCTGCAGCGGGCTGAGTAGGGCCTGTGGCCGGGACGCCAGCTGGCAAGGGGCCGGCAGCTGGGACCCCAGACCTGGAGGGGGGGGGGGGTTCAGGGC
>NC_048307.1:68974470-69120793 GCF_013100865.1 Trachemys scripta elegans | reverse complement strand
GGCAGAAGGCTGGGTGTTGGGGGAGGTCAGGGCAGAGGGCTGGGGGGGTAGGGGTGCAGGGCAGAAGGCTGGGTGTTGGGGACGACTCGAGGTCAGGGCAGAGGGCTGGGGGGTGTGTGGAGGTGCAGGGCAGAGGGCTGGGGTGCTCGGCTCGTGGGGGTGCTCTCAGGGCAGGGGGCTGGAAGGGATATGCCCTGTTCCATCCCCTTCCCCAGGCTCCGTCCCTACCTCTCTCTGTGTTCTCTACAGAGCAGTGAGCACGCTGCCACTCGGCTCGGCTCCCCCTCCCCCTCGCAAAGGCCATTGCCGGCAGGGAAAGGGAGGGGGTGGGGGAGGGGCCGGAACGCACCAAGCTGTGGGAAGAAGCGGGGAAGGGGGGAAGCTTGGCTGCCGCAGGACCAAGCTTCTGCCTCTTGCCCCAGCAGGGGAGAGCGGTGGGCAGGGGGGCTGAGTGGGGCGGGGGGCCGGGACCCCCCCACCGCTCTCCCCTGCCAGGGCAGGAGGCAAAAGCTTGGTCCTGCGGCAGCCAAGCTTCCCCCCTTCCCCGCTTCTTCCTCCAGCGTGGCGCTTTCCGGCCCCTCTGCCCCTCGTCCTCCTCTCACCGGGCAGGCAGCGTGCCACTCAAAATCGGCTCGCGTGCCGTGTTTGGCACACGTGCCATAGGTTGCCGACCCCTGCTCTAAACTTAACTAATAAGACGTCGTCATGTCATGGAGAACAAAAGCTCACCCTAAATTCTGCCAGTGTATTACAACCAGGTTTGGCTGTGGTCTTCTGTTCATGAAAAAAGCCCACTGTCCTCTTGCCTCCTCGGTGGAAAGAACCAGAGTCCTGCTCTGTCGGTCCTGTTATAGTTCAAAAATCCACTGTCTGCATTTAAAACAAGGATCCCCACCCTCACGTGTGTTTTTCTGTCTAGAATCAACCCTGGAGACTGTGCAATTACTTGATTAGCATTTTGCTCAGACTGCAAATGGGTGTCCATTGTGAACCATACAATACTCAATTTATATGTTGATAGACAGATAAATAAACGTTTCTTGCCTGAAAGAAACCTGTGTCTCACCTTTTGGTGACTAGCCCCAAGTCGCAGACCTTAAGAACATAATTTTCAGTATACACACATAACTTCTTATATATTATCCATACATATATTTTACCCTGAGTATGAAGACCAGTGTGACACAGGCTTTCATTAGACACCTTTCATGATACTCTTTGGTGAACTACTATGTGGATACCAGACCCAGGGGAATTCCTGATGCACTCTGGTGCCCTCTGCCATGTGGCACCAAGAGATCCCAGGGTTACAGCATTAATAGCCACAGGACACAGGTCTCTAGAAAAGCGCCCGAGATTATAGGGGTATAGTCCTCGAGTACCATCTGTGAAAGCCGTCTACACGTATCTGGGGAGAATTCAGTGCTTGAAGATTGTACTGAAGATAAATCTCAGCTCCTCCTTACCTTAATTCCTTTGGGTCAAAGCACCATGAAGAACAAATATAGAGGGGCTGTCTACAGTGTCTCTGCTTTGCAGACTTAGAAATCATTTTTTCTTTCAGCACAAATCAAGAGTGTGATGAGGAGCACTTAAAGAGATGGAAGGCATTGCAAGTGATGCATTGCAACAAATGTAGCACATTTAGACTGATTTCTTATAACTGTGATAAACTGAGAATATGGGGGCTAGATTTTCAGCCTCAGAGCCAGCTGCTTTGCAGTGCCACAGCGTAGCACTCCTCCAGATCTTCAGCTGACCTAGATGTCCCTATGACCTCCAAGTCTTTTTCAGAGTCACTGTTGAACAAGATACAGCCCCCCATTCCTGTAAAGGTGACCTACATTCTTTGTTCCTAGATGTATGACTTTGCATCTAGATGTAATAAAGCACATGTTATCTGAATGAGCACAGTTTACCAAGTAATTCACTTTGTTCTGTGTAACTGAGCTGTCATTATTTATAGCTCCACCAATCTTATCATAGGACTGGAAGGGACCTCGAGACGTCATCTAGTACAGTCCTCTGCACTCATGGCAGGACTATATTATCTACACCATCCCTGACAGGTGTTTGTCCAACCTGCTCTTAAAAATCTCCAATGCTGGAGATTCCACAACTTCCCTAGGCAATTTATTCCAGTGCTTAACCACCCTGACAGTTAGAAAGTTTTTCCTAATGTCCAACCTAAACCTCCCTTGCTGCAATTTAAGCCCATTGCTTCTTGTCCTATCCTCAGAGGTTAAAAATAATAATTTTTATCCCTCTTTGTAACAACCTTTTATGTACCCAAAAATTGTTATGATGTCCCCCGTCAGCCTTCTCTTTTCCAGACTAAATAAACTCAATTTGTTCAATCTTTCCTCATAGGTCATGTTTTCCAGACCTTTAATAATTTTTGTTGCTCTTCTCTGGACTTTCTCCAATTTGTCCACATCTTTCCTGAAACTTGGCACCCAGAACTGGATACAATACTACAGTTGAGGCCTAATCAGTGCAGAGCAGAGCGGAAGAATTACTTCTTGTGCCTTACTTACAACACTCCTGCTAATACATCCCAGAATGATGTTCGGTTTTTTTGCAACAGTGTTACACTGTTGACTCATATTTAGCTTATGGTCCACTATGACCCCCAGATCCCTTTCCACAGTACTCCTTCCTACGCAGTCATTTCCCATTTTGTATGTGTGCAATAGATTGTTCCTTCCTAAATGGAGTACTTTGCATTTGTCCTTATTGAATTTCATCCTATTTCAGACCATTTTTCCAGTTTGTCCAGATTATTTTGAATTTTGATCCTCTTCTCCAAAGCACTTGCAACCCCTCCCAGCTTGCTATCATCTGCAAACTTTTTAAGTGCACTCTCCCTACCATTATCTAAATAATTGATGAAGATATTGAACAGAACTGAATCCAGAACTGATCTCTGTGAGACCTCACTTGTTATGCCCTTCCAGCGTGACTGGGATCAACTGCTAACTACTCTCTGGGAACGGTTTTCCAACCAGTTTTACACCTACATTATAGTAGCTCTATCTAGGTTGCATTTTCCTAATTTGTTTATGAGAAGTATCAAAACCTTACTAAAGTCAAGATATATCAATCTTTGTGTAATCTTCAGACTTTACAAGCAACATCTTCCAAATCATTACTAAAGATATTGATTATCACAGGGCTGAGAAGGTCCCACACCAGAAAACACTGCCATTTGATGAAGATTCTCCATTCACAATTACTTGTTGCGATCTATCAGTGAGCCAGTTTTTAAATACATTTAAAAGGCATGATACTGATTTTGTCTATGTGATATGTAGAGAATGTATGTCTGCTTTAAAAGAAATGATCTTATGGTTCAGGCACTAGCCTAGGACTTGTGAGACCTGAGTTCAAGTCCCTGCTCCTCCACAGACTTCATGTATGACTTTGGGCAAGTCTGTCTGTGCTTTGGTTCCCCATCTGTAAAATGAGGAAAACAGCACTGCCTGGCCTTACAAGGGTGTTGTGAGGATAAATCCATTAAAGAGTGCGAAGTGCTTGAATACTACCATAATGTAAGAACTACCATTATATAAGAACCATATAGAATTTACATTTAGACAGAAATCAGTATAATTTTTTCAAGAAATAAATGATTTCCCCTTCTGCCCACTGTGTCATTTTTTAATGTTTTTCCAAGGGTGGCAGGATACCACAGATAGGCCTGAGTCACAAAGTTTAACTCTGGGGCTGCATTTTCCCCAATGTTCAGGGGCATTCACATGGATTATTTTGTTTTGGACTTCCCTATGTGCTACAATGTTTTATGTAGTATATTCCTGCATGATAAACAATCTAAAATAGCCTCTGAAAACCTACCCATTCAATTGGCATGAACCACGTTTTAAAATATATTCATATTCCCAGAGCATAAATAATTGGGGAGGAGGGTGGGTAGATGGGGATGTTGACGTTGCCTTAAGAACATCAAGACCTTATAAACCCCAGGCTCTGGCAAAGACAGATCTGAAAACCAAACATCCATAACCACAGCTTTTACCCACTTTACATTGTATTTAAAAAGCAGTTCCTCTATATAGCACTCTGCTCTTCTAGTGCACGTTTTATGTACAAATACATTGTGCTTTACCTGATTTACAATTTTTTTGTATTGGCATAGTTTTCATAACAGTGATGATCAGTTCATTTATTGTCACAGACAATCATACACTTGGAAGAGCAGTGCTATTCGTTATACTGACAGATTTTACAATTTTTACAAAATTATTGAAAATGATTTTAAAGTGACTTTGACACGAACAGGATGGGGCCCATTATTTATACCCTGATACAATTTAGCCTAATATGGGTGGGAACTCAGGACCAAATGCTGGCACTTTGTGCCAATCCCCTTGTGCTGTTCCAGCAATGCAATAGGAGCAGGACCTGGTTGCATTTCCCCTGATGGGAACTCCCCTGACACGGAAGAGCCACCAGCTTGAGTAGAGCTTTCATAGCTGACGCCAGGACCGGCTCCAGGCACCAGCTTGGCAAGCAGGTGCTTGGGGCAGCCATTCCAGAGAGGGGCGGCAGGTCCAGCTATTCGGCGGCAATTTGGCGGACGGTCCCTCACTCCCGCTCGGAGCGAAGTACCGGGGAAAAAACTAGCCACAGGATCTGAGAGCTGTAAATAGCTCCTTGATGGTCTTTCTCTTGAACTGCACTCAGCTGAGGCTTGGCAGAGGATCTGGGTCAAATTATAAAAAGAGAACAAAATTACAACCTACAGGCCCTGAAATCAATAGATTTTACTGACACAATTTGGCCCTTCCACTTAAAAAAACAACAACGCAGGAAAAGATACGTCTGGTTCCTAACTCAGTATTTTCTCTCCATAAAAGCTCTGTACGAGATGGGGTGTAAGGCTTCAAGTTGCATAAATCAACGTTCCATGGTACTTAAGTTTTATTTGCATCCTCTGACAAGACAGAACATTAAGTTCTCTCCACTAGATTTGCTGCAGAGTACAGCATGGAGCCTGCTTTCGTTCATGCCGTCGACTAATCTACAGTGTGAGGCTTGCTGAGAAATGTCACTTTTTGATGGTCATTGTTATAAACATAACACAGCACACAGCTAAGTAAGCAAAATGCTAAATTGTCACAGGCTTCATAATTTATTGTCCGTAACTGGGTTACTCAGCAGGTTTTGTGGTTTAATTTAAATGAGTTTGGTTTAATTCACTGTACATTCTTTAGCAGACAGGGAAGAACCAGGTTTGATAAAGACGTGACTGTGCTCTAAAAACTTTCACAATGAGGCCCAATTCCACAGTTGCTTCTTGTGTGGAGCTCCCATGAAAATCAGCAAACACACACACGAACTGGATCTCCACCATGGGGTAACTAAATATCCACATTCAGGGCCAAATCTTTAAAATCACTCCACTACATGCCACTCCATCCCCTTTAATCTGCCTTTTATGATGCATGTTAGGCTAACTCAAAGTGGCTTCTGCACTTTTGGTTTTTACTGCACATTGGTGCACCCAGGTGTTGTGAAGACACTCAGGGCAGAGCTGGCCCCAATAAATTCACCTTATGCAAAAAGTAGAAAACTGCTACTCTCCTTTTTTGATACACACCTCCTCTAAGCCCGCTGGAGGACTAGGATTTTGCTTGCTAGTTTCCTATAATCTTCCCTCCCACCGCACCTCCAAAAAGGGGTCTATATTGACTTTCTTTATGCTACATTTTAATATTCTCGATAATGAAATCTCTAAAACAAAGACTGCTAGAACTCTGACACATCAAGCCATGTGTACTGCACGTAAATCCACCAGCCTGGGGACAGCATGCTTTTTGGCTACTAATTCACAACACAACAAAATCTCCTGACTACATAGCTATGTATCAGAACATAAATCAGGTTAAAGCAAGCAACCAAGAGTCAGGGGTATATCAGGACAGAAACACACACTTCCTTTTTCTGCCATTAGAAGGATTATCACCTCCTCCCAGCTGGAATGAACAAACAAGAGGACTGTTTTGAATGCCAGAGAAGCCCATGAAATCCTTTATGCTCATTAACATTATTGCAAATGAGCCTGAGCAACTACTTGTTTGTAGTGCTGCGAGATAAGCCTCTAATTTTATGATTTAAGGGCAATAAGAAGTCAGTTCAAGTATATTTCCTATGTTATGTTTAGTCATGTGCCTGCCCATCTTGGTCAGTGATTAGTTATTAGGAGCCAGATTCTGCCATTTTCATTCATGCTGAATAGCCCCCCTTCCTCCACAAGCTGAGCCTTTGAAAACCATTAGTGTTATTTATTCCAGCTATATTCTGATATTTATCTATTGCTCTCATTTTGAAAATTAAAATATTTGAACTTATATGTCTCTCAAAGCACATTACCAACATAATTTAATTAAGCCTCCACAAAACTCCATGCAGCATATTATAGATTTCAAGCCGATCACCTTAGATAACTACATCAAAAAGAAATTAAAATGCTTGATTTCATGTCACATGTGATTCAGGCCTCTGTGAAGTATGCTGATATAGCCAACTGCTGCCACACTACTTCTGATGATTAGGATTTTGAAATTCATGACCTAAATGCTCTGTTTGTTTCACATTAACTTAAAGTAGAGGTGCTTTCAAAAAGGTATGCAAAAGACAGAGCACAATTTGAATAACACAATAAAACCTATCTTCTGAAATGAGAGAAATTTCAAATATATGTCTACAAATAGTCACATTACACATTACACCCCAAAACACCTATGAGGTTTAACGTCAAACCACACTAGCAAAGATTTCAAACGAACAAACTCTGTTAAACATTTGTTGGAACTTTACTTCATACAACTATCAAGAAATACTGACATTAGGTTTCTTTCGTATTTGCATATGTTGCCATTTGTACACTGCTTTAGCCAGTCAGCTCCTTTCAGGCGCAATCTAAAGGCCATCCACTTAATGGGAGTCCTTCCATTTACTTGACACTTGATCCAGAGCCCACAGAAGAACATATCCTCAAATGATTTTGTTGATTTATTTAGTTAAGATGGGTTTTTAAGTTTGACAGTCAGTGTGATGGAACAGGCTTCACAAGGCGAGTGGAGGCCCAGACTGCTGGTTTGTGTAAAGGTAAATGGATGTTTTTTACATTTTAAATCTTCAGTGCGGCCCAAACAGGAATAGGAAAATAGAAACCAACTACAGGATTTGTGCTACATGGTATCTCCTTTCCTCTTTCCCTTATTCAGAAATAATAGCAATTTAGACACCTTTACAGTGGAGTAGTGTGCTAGCGGCGTTTTCTTGGAGTTGGGTAAAACTGTGACTTTTGCTGCTAGCTGCTTGGGAGACTCCTTTTTGGGTTAGGTGGAAGGAGTTGATGGGCCAGAACCCATTAGTGGGTAGGACTAAGATTAGAAAAGCTTATTTTAGCCTAGAGAAACTCCCTGCAGTTTGGAACCATGGTTTAACGGTATTGCCAACCTCAAGAGATCAAAGAGACATGAGTTCCCTCACCAAATCATGTGATTGGCCTCCCTAAAATCACTAAATATATATATATTTAAAATTACATTGTGTTTTGGATCTGTCTTTTGATTTTTGAACTTCTCCTGCACATCTGCTTGTCCCTTGCCCAACAATTAATCATGTATTCCAGTCCTCCCATCAGTTTTGTCCCCACACAGCGCCTGCCCCAGCTTCACTTCTGGTCTTCCTGGGTTTCTTCAATGCCTCCCCCCCTTCCCAGACCTGGGGGGCTGCAGCAGGCTCCCCCCTTCTCCTTCCCAGGATGAGGGGGACAGCTCCGGGGGCTCTTCACCCCCCCTTCCAAGGCCGGGTGCTGCAAGGGGGAGGAGCAGAGGTGCCATCCCATCTCCATTGCTCACAGGATGGGAGGAGCTGCCCTAAGCCAGCCCCTCCCCCCATCGTGAGAATGGCAAGTGGTGAAGAGATACTCTGTTGGCTTCTGGCAGGGCTGAACTTCACAACAGGGCTGGAGCTTCTCACATCATCGTGAGTCAGGTGCCAGCCCAGTTTGAAATCCCATCACTTGTGAAAAATTGTGAGAGTTGGCAACATTGGTTTAACCAGGAACCTGCTCCTGCCCTGAGAGTGTCAAGACTGTTTGGAAGCTCAGACTAGCCAGGGTCTTGCTTTAGCTTTAAGGAGCTGACTCAAGTCTGGGAGTTTAGTACAGCTGAGGAGTTTACTTCAGCAGGATGTGTGGTATAGCCAGGAGCTGCCTGAGCTGTTTTGCCAGTCAGTGCAGAAAGTGCCAGTCCCCCGAGTGGCTCAGCAAAAAACAAAACAAAACAGCCAGTGAATCAGCGGAGCAAAGGGGAGTGGGGGGAAAGATCAGCAGCACAGCGATATGGCAGTGCCCAGTGGAAACTGGTGCCCAGGATAACTACCCTGCTCAACTGCTCCTAAAACTGGCCCTGGGTGTGGCTCAGACTCATAAAGCTAACTCTACTTTTAAAGCATCTCTCAAACACTGAGGCCTGGTCTACACTGGGGGGGGGGGGGAGAGAATCTAAGTTACGCAACTTCAGCTATGTGAATAACATATGTGAATAACATAGCTGAAGTCGACGTACTTAGATCGACTTACCATGGTGCCTTCACTGCAGTGAGTTAACTGCCCCCATCGACTCCGCCTGCACCTCTCGCGGAGGTGGAGTACAGGAGTCGACAGGAGAATGCTCAGGGGTCGATTTATCACATCTAGACTAGACGTGATAAATCGACCCCCGCTGGATCGATTGCTGCCTGCCGATCTGGCAGGTAATGTAGACATACCCTGAGATTTGTAGGAGGGAGCAAAGAAGCTAGTGGCAGAGAAATGGTGAATAGATGCCAGGCTCTCTATTCACATCCCTATGCTCAGCCCATTAGACCATTGCAGCAAACAGCATTTGGTAGAGAACTGTTGGTTAACAGTGTGCTGTAGGATAAGTTCTCCAGGAAACACGGATGCTACACTTCCTGCTGGGTAGCAAAAACAAAGGAGTCCAGGACAGAGCAGTCACAGCCTACAGCCAGTGAATAGTAGGAAGTTTTGTTACCATATTGCTGTACTTGGTTTCTGTTCTCAATAAAGGATATATCTTGAAATTGGCTTGCTCATCAGTAAGATACTACAAGGCACCAGCGGTGGAAGGCAAAGTGTAACGCTGACAGACCCTGGTAGGCAGGGTCGAAAGTGGGACCTCTGAAGCTTAGTGTCTGAGTCTCTACTGCCACATGGCCCTTAGCTAAGCCTGTAGCAGACTCATCAATCTCTAACTGGGCTAGGTGCCACTAGAGGGGGACAGAGCACCACACCAAGCAGGCAGGAGTTACAACAGAATACTAGAAGCCCCAGTGGGAGGGGTAATATTGAAGTGGATGCTACAGCCTGTACAACTGCAAGTAACTCCCGCACCAGGCCGGAGAATCAGCGGAAATGCGGAATGTATCTGGAAATGCTTCAAGGTTTATGAAAGCCACGGGTGCAAACGGGAGGATGAGCAACATATTGCTCTGCTGCTAGTGGCAAGGACGAAAGTGCGAGATGTATGCAATGCATCCCATACAGATGGTGGTGAGGAAAGAGAGGAAAGCTTTGCAGAAACAATTAAAAGGTTTGCGGATCATTGTGTCCTCTATAGAGGTGTTTCTCACAGGCTTATAACTAAAAAAAAAAACCAATCCTGTGAATATAGAATATTAAATCAGACTCGCTTGCTAAAGACCAGACTGATCTGGGGTGTAACAATAAGAATGTCCATGAATGACTAAAGGAGATGAATCTGACTTTAGAAAGGTGAATATGTGTACAAACAGAAAGTCTAGAGCAGGGATCGGCAACCTTTGGCACACGGCCCATCAAGGTAAGTCCCTGGCAGGCCGGGACAGTTTGTTTACCTGCAGTGTCCGCAGGTTCGGCCAATCGCGGCTCCCACTGGCTGCCGTTTGCTGTTCCAGGCCAATGAGGGCTGCGAGAAGCGGTGCGGGCCGGGCCACCTCTTCCCCCAGCCCCCATTGGCCTGGAATGGCGAACCGCAGCCAGTGGGAACCGCGATTGGCCGACCCTGCGGACACTGCAGGTAAACAAACTGTCCTGGCCTGCCAGGGACTTACCTTGATGGGCCGCATGCCAAAGGTTGCTGATCCCTGGCCTAGAGAAAGGCACAAAGCATATGACTTTTTGTACAACAGTTAGAGCAGCCAGGGAGAAGTTCACAGAAATTAAAATGGACAAGGACAGAAACACGGAAAGCAGGAAACAATGCCAGGGATGTGGCAACTTGCATGAGGATAGGAAATGCCCAGCATGGGGGCTAATATGCATGAACTGCAATAAACCTAACCATTAAACTAAAATGTGATAGAGAGTAGCAGGTGCCACACTTCTTGTACAATATCACGTGGTCTTTGAGTTTCCTGAGACACACTTGCTACTGGGGAGCCAACACAAAAACCCTGGACAGCAAAGTTGCAGGCTACAGCTAGAGCGTAGTAGAAAGTTTTGTGACCTTATTGCTGTACATAGTTTTCATTCTCAAGAAAGAGTTTGTATCTTGAAACCAATCTACTCATTGGTAAGATACTACAATAGAACCTAACGTAGCCACCTCAGAGAAGGACATGTTCTCTGCCTCAATCAGTCTAACTAGTCAAAGTGACACACTAAATCAGGCTGACAGAGAGTAGGGAGGGGACAGGGAAGGAAGGATGAGGATTACTATGGTACATTGACTTTGTTTCTCAGTAGTAGACATAGAGCAGTGATGCTGAGTGATGTAGTTTTAAGCAATGTCAGGAAGCTACATGCTGTGACCGTACTAGCAGCTGAAAAGCAAGGCCAATGGCTGCAAACTCAAGGCTAAGTTAAAACATTAACACTTCCACCAGGGCATGTTCAGTCAATAGAAGTGAAATTTTGCTGGATCTCTCCTCTTTCCAGAAGCTACCCTTCCCCACAAAAGGATTCTGCTCCCACACTTAACTTACCGCAGTTTTGGTTGACCGCCTGGGACCCTTTATATCTCCACATCTTCAGATGTCGCTGGAAATGTTTGACTGAAAGGGCAGCTGTTTTATTCATGGTACCTAGCTGCCTCACATCCTTCTACTCAAGACGAGTGATGACTAACAGGTAGCAGAGAAACTGCCCGACCCTCATTCCATGCTGCTGTTCCTGGCAAGACTTCCAACGTTCACCTTAAGATGGGCTCCCAGAAGCCCTAGATTACACTTTAGGGAATTACACAAGAAAGATTAAGGTTTAATATTAGTTCATTAGGGTTTTTTCATTCCATGAATAAAACTGTGTCCTTTTATATGCCAGCAACAGTATGCTGTTGAGCTAATGAAAAACAGAGCTTGAGAGAATGATGCAGGGGAGTTTTATAAACAGATTTAATTGGCTAATGTTTCCTAACTTGTCAAAAGGAAGGATATTAGTTTCCCTTTCATAAAAAAAAAAAAAAAAAAAAAAAGACCCTTGAAGTCTAATCTTAAAACAAGGAGACAATTTAGCATAGCATAACTCTAATGCTGCTAGTGCTGGAGTTAGATTACTGACATTCATTTGAAGTTACTACTCAATGCTAAAAGCACGAACAAAAATGGACAATAAGAGTCATGAATTGTGAAATTGTCTTATACCCTGGGATGCAAAGTGCACTTTCTGAGAGACTGGAAAGCAGGCACAGAGCACTCACTGGACGAATTGGTGGCACTCAACCGTTGTCCACCATTCTTGTGATTCTATTTTTAAAAACAGAACTATTAATTCAGAGCTCGGAGCAGAATCCTTCACTAACTTTTTTACCCATTATGTTAACAGCCAGAAAATCCAGCTACCAACTCCCACATGCTGTATTTCAGCCAAAAATGCATTTTGACTCATTCTCTTTCTTGTGAATATTACAGTGATTATATACTTGATTCTAATTGGTGTTTTAATATTTTATAATCCTCAGGGTTCAAAGAGCATTTTAACCCTTTAACACATGCACATAATTGCTGCTATCTGTGCATGGCAGGGAGACTTATTTGTCATGCAGCAACTTTCATATATTTACAAATACATACAACACAACCTTGATTTTCTGAACTCTGATTAGCTGAAATTCCAGGTTAACAAAAGGTTATGTTCCTTGAGTTTGCATAGTCCTGTGAAGCTTTGGTTTTAGGGAGATCCATAGGACTGAAATTAAGCCCTTAACTCCTTGTGAAGTTTCTATGCTTAGGAGGTTCACAGGATTGAAGCGCCTGGTTATTTCAACCTGCAATTTTACAAAGGTTACAGATGTTCCCCAAGAGCTCCATAAAATCAGGGTTTGCGTCTATCTAGCCTTCTAAGTTCTTATATGGCTCTGTCCCTGTGGTATGTCCACACTTTTCTATATATTTCAAAAGCTTGGAAAATGAGCACCTTGTGCATTTTTATTGAGCAGCAGCCTGAGACATGCTAAGCACAAAGCACTTTACACTCAAGGCAAATTGTATTTATTTATTTACTATGAACTCATCGAAAAACTCAGAGACACAATTTGGGGGGCCCTCACTTTCAGGGCAGGTTGAGGCTAAGATTAGGAGACAATACAGTTGATCATGAAAGAAAGAAAGAAAGAAAGAAAGAAAGAAAGAAAGTTTGCTCTTAGGTACAAACATTATAGGGTGATCTTATGTGTTATAAATATGACACAGGAATTCTGGTATGAAATTGGGAGCAAATACTCAGCTGGTGTAAATTGTCATTGGTCCATCTTCTTTATATCTTGGTCCACTTATCTGAGATGGGTCTGGGTTGATATGATGGGGTCAGTTTACACCTGGTAGAAATTTCAAAGAATGAGAAATGTCAACAAAATTTTGTATTGACATTTTTAATTTCAACAAAAAGATGAGAAAATGTTTCTTGCAAAAATTCTTATGAATTTTACCTGCTAGTGTTTGATTGCTCTAGTCAGTACCCATCAACTTTAGTGGCCAATGTTTTCTTATTTTAGGCAAGGTTAATTTCTCCAAGGAAGACAGCAAAATATGTTACAGGATTTATAGAAATAAAATTAACCCTTTTGAACTGATAATATGACAACTTTGGGGGGAATTTCTTTAAGTCCCTCGGCCCGCCCAGCTTCCAGCAGTCCCCATTGGCCTGGAGCAGCGAACCGCGGCCAGTGGGAGCTGCGATTGGCCAGACTGCGGATGGGGCAGGTAAACAAACCGGCCCGGCCTGCCAGGGGCTTTCCCTACACAAGCAGCGGCCCCAGTTTGAGAAACACTGTGCTATTGCAAATAATCCCTCTCTACAGATTGTGTGACACCAGCAAGCGGTAGTCAGTGCTGCCATCCCTAACAAACTGTGCTGACTGGGACAGCTGGACCAAATTACAATGATGTAATGCAGTGCCTCGAGTGAGGTGTGTTAGCTGACCACAAACAACCCTTTGCAATCGGCACAGCTATGCACCATAAATAACCAGTGCAGTGAGATTATTTCTTCTGCTTAAGTAGGGGTTGTGATGAAGTGAGACTGTTCTTAATGTTTCCTCTGAATACTGTGTGGATGCCTCAGTTTCCCTATGCATTTCTTAAGTCTCTAGGTGATGGGATAAAGGCCAGTGTGCATAAATCACTGACACTCTGTCTCCCTGGCAACAAATGGCCAGGGCCCTTCTCCCCTGCAAGGAAATAGCTAAAGGTGAACAAAGAGATCAGGTGACCTCCTGGCCTGGGAAAGAGACAAAGCCCAGAGAAGGAGGGGCTGGAGGGGGTTTCAGTGGGGTGCTCGCTGGGAACGGGGAAGGGAGTGCAGATGGGGGTGTCTGGCTCTCTGAACCCCATAATGGACCCGGCCGAGGGGTCCCGTTCACCACTATACCTACAAGCTCTGTTTTAGACTGTGTTTCTGTCATCTAATAAACCTCTGTTTTACTGGCTGGCCAAGAGTCACATCTGACTGCAAAGTGGGGGTGCATGCAGGACCTCTGGCTTCCCCAGGACCCCGCCTGGGCGGACTCGCTGTGGGAAGCGCATGGAGGGGCATATGCTGAATGCTCCAAGGTCAGACCCAGGAGGTGAAGACGTGTGAGCTTGCCCTGAAGACGGTCTGCTCTGAGGGAGAGGAGGCTCCCCAAAGTCCTGACTGGCTTTGTGGGGAGCAGTTCCAGAGCATCGCCCGGGACTTCGTGACAGGAGTGCCCCACCCACTCTTCACACATGTGGGTGTACTGCTGATCTGTCATGAGGGCACAGCCTGCCTGACTACTGGAGCAGGGCTTTGATGTTATGCCAGGGTCTAGCCCTATGTGAGTTTATGCCATAAATACATCAAGTCCCTCATTTAAGAAGGTTGCAGTTTTCAAGCACTCCCTCTCAATCACAAAGCCACTTACTTGAAAAGAAGTAATGCGGGTGACTTATTTCTCTGGGGCATGCAGCTGTGCCCATTCCACAACATAGCTGTGAGGAGAAGACATGCAGAAAGAGTGGAGTCTTGCATCTTGTGCTAAAAATGAAAAGACTTTAACTTGGCCTGGGTTTCAGTGGAAGTGAGTTCCTTTCTCTGAATACGCCCTAGCTTTGGCCCCACAGGTTAGAATCTGGGCTCTGTGACTTTCAGCACCGTCTGCTGTGGTGGGAAGAGGAGCAACTATGAACTATAAGAAAGCTTGATTCATTATTGCCTCAGGCAGTCTACTGTTGCCATTAGAGAAGCGGTACTTAGTATAAGATTCCACCCTGCCTGATTCCAGTCTGCCTGTCCTTCAGAGGACATCAATGTGTTAAGTATATTACAAACATATTAATTTCACCAGGGACTTCATTGAAAGCATGTTAACCAAATTATTTTCTAGCTAACATGAATCATTACAAGGCAGACATAGGATGCAGTGAAAAAAAAAATAATCAGCATATTAGTGAGGGGGAAAAACCTTAAGAAATTCAGTGGTTGGGAAAAGCGGCCAAACATTTAGATGCTTTTCTGACCCTTTGAATATCTTGACTTTGCAGATTTGCCCTAGAAATCTTGTGAGCACAGACTCTCGTGAAATTAACAGACTTGTCTTTTCCCATTTCTGGCCAGCTCCAGGAAGTGTAAAGACCTGCAGAAATGAAGGATAATGTGGGAGGGGTGAAGTTAACCCAGACTTGTTTGAGCTTCAGAAAGTTTGGTTGTGGTTCAGTTCAAGTCAGTTTTTATCCTATCTGTGCTGCAGTTGTGCCAACCTAACCTCGGACGTAGACACGACTAGCTCAGTGGAAGAATGTTTCCGTCGACCTGGCCACTGCAGCTCAGGGAGGGAGGTTACCTACAGGGATGGGAAAACCCCTTCTGTTGGTGTTCGATGCATCTACACTACGGTGCTACAGCAGCACACTTACTGTGCCATAGCTGTGCTACTATACCGCTCACAATGTAAACATTTGCTATCTGCTTCCTCAAGAATACAGTGGGGTGGACCCCTGCATGGTGTGGGGCCCCATGGACTTCAATGGGCCTCTGCACAGACCCAGGGGGTTTATTCATGTGGTACATCATGCTAAATTAGGGACTTGGTATCTAACCCATGTTGTACCACTGCTTCATTGTTGAACTATGCGCAAATCATTTAATCTCATCTGTAAAATGGGCATAATACTTTATCCCACACAGGGCTGTTATGAGGTTTAGGATTTAATTAATTAATATTTGTAAGCCACTTTGAGATCCTTGTCCGAGAGGCCCTATACAGAAGTTCAGTGTATTGTAGTCAGAGCTATTCTACTTTACTCTGCAGTGCTTTGGATTTCAAAATGTTTTCTGATATTATATTTTTGCAAAGCCATCACATGCATAATGGGGATGATGGAAATCATCCAGTACTGAGACCAAGTACAGTTAGACATCTGCAATGTAATAAATGACATAATGACAGGACAATCAAATGCAACAAAATGAAAGTAGTAAATTGCAACAGAAAGTCTGGCAGGCCCATGAATGATGATGATCATCTAGGTTAATTCAATAGAGGATGCTCTCTGCTCTGCAATAAATCTGAAACACTGTGTTGGGGGAGTGTGTCTTTATAATGTTCAACAATAATCTGTGCAGAATCAACTTCAGCTCTGAAATGAAATGATATAATTTGCATTCCAATTATTCCAGTTGCAAGATGACTCGTTAGAATCCTAGTGTCCTGAAATATTGATAAGAAACATTAAATATGAAACACAAGGGCTTAATTTTAAAGAGTCTGTAGTGAATATTTTGGGAAAGGCTTTAGAAACGAACATTCCACATGCCTGGCTAATCAAGTGAAAAACTATTTCCTTGGTAAGTATTACTTAAAGAGACATTGGGTGTCTTAAAGAGAAACTAAGAAAAATAGATGCATTGAAAGAATAAGAAAATAATTCTTGCAGATTTTACCAGCTTTCTCCTTTAGTAACTTTTAAATAGAGACGGGCCCAACCCACAAAATGTAGATTCAAGCTTCATACATCTCAAGGTTCTGAGGTGTTCAGACCTATGCCTTTGGATTAAACTACTATATACATAGTGGGCTTTTGCAAATTCTAGTTCCAGATTTCAAACACTACAAATCTGGGGGTATTCAGACCTGGGGGAGGAGGGCTGATTCAATCATGTCTCTAATTTCTAACATGATGGGCAGTATTCTATTATATCGTGTTGGAAATTATTCACACCTAATATAGCACAACATCTTAACAAGGAATTGTGTCAAACTCATACAACATTTTGGCTTGACTGAGAAATTCTGATCTGGACATGCTAAGGAAGTGTCTCTTTCAGGTCAGGAGCCATGGGCTTGAGCAGACATGCGGAAGGACCTTTGCACAATATGCACATTCAGTGTTCCTTGTTTTTAGCAGCAAGTCAGTTCATTTTCACAGTATTAAAATTCAGTAGAGGCAGAGTGCACCACAATTTAAAAAGGCCTTCAAGAATGAATTAAGACAATTAAATTATTTCTCTACAAATGAGGCATTATCTACCACCAGCAATTCAGGAGGGGAAATCTAGCCCAGCATTATTTATTGTATACAATGCTATTATTATTATTTATTATGTGCATTGTGGGTAAAGCCTAGGAGTCCCGTTATGGATCAGGACTTCATTGTGCTAGGTGGTCTCCAAACACAGATTATGGATACATATTGCAGATTGCCTTCCTCTACTATTCACACGTCATTATGGAAATCAACAGCAATGTCATTAGTAGACAGAACTAATATTTTCGGAAGAAAAACACTGAACAATTTTTAAAGCATCCGCTGAAGAGAGATTTGTTTTTTTCCTGGAGAAATGAACCCAGCTTATTATCGCTAAACTGTAACGTCAGTAGTGCTGAGAGAAGCCAGAAGGATGAAGATTTAGGAAGAAAAAATTCATAATTCCCCTCCCTCCCCCCCCCACCAGGCAATAATCATTTGGTACTAAAATACTTGTTAATTTTTTTAAAATGGCTAGCACCATCAAGAAACAGCCAAAAGAAAAAAATTATGAGAGGTTAAACAAAACAATATAACAAAATGTTAAACTCTGGAACTAAAAACATTTTAATCACTCTACACCTTATCTATATATCCTAGTCTCTAAATGTCCTGGTAACTAAACATAACAAAATTAATAACCTCTAATTATTCTCCCCATAAGACACACCTTAATTTCTGAGAATGACAAAAGATCAATGTTTATAGAAGTAGCAAACCATTTTTAGCTTCCACAGTCACAAAACTGCTGCATTGCTTGGGCTCTGTCTGCACTGGATGACCTTGAAATTGCCAGAGTCACGGCCAGCTTCTATTGGTTCCAAACAACCACCTTCAATCTTACACAGTGTCATGTTCTCATTGTCTGGGCTTTGTACTTCCCTGCCATTGAAGGATTTTTCACATAAATTATACAGGAAATGAAGCAAAATGTAATTACAATCTCCAACAGCACCAAGGCAGATAGATAGCAACCGACATGGAAAGCAGTTCAACAGTCAGTTTTCAATAAATGTCACTTGGTAGAATGGATATAAATGAAGCATATATCACCATACCACCCAGTCCCAGAATTATATTATTATCGCATCGTGCAGCCAAAAAGTTACAAGGTTATGGCTATTTCCAACTATCACTGTTAGCAGACTGCTCCAAAGGGACTTTCATTCTTTGCTTTTAAACCTCATTATATGGACTTCAAAATGTATAATCAAATAATATTATGCTGCATTAAATTGAGTTTTCCCAATGAAAACATTTCCACTAAGCTTGAATGAGACATTTGATAATCCATTAGCACACCTTTAACTTTTCAACATACTAGATTTTCTCATATTTTTTTTTTTATAATTCTCAAAAGAAAAAGACAATTATTTCTCACTTTGGAGTAGTCCAAATGGATGTGATTTGATTGATCTGAACAGAAGGCACATTACAGTGATGTATAACAACATTTTTGTCCTTGGAAGAACTCCAAATTAATTCATTCCCCTTTTACCTTTCAAGGTACAGCACGATATTTAACCCTAACTTAACATAATATTTATTTAAAAGAAGTTATTATGGGAGATCTGGGCTACAAATAACAGCATTAACAAGGGTTAGCAATAAAGTTCATCTATCCAAAATAGATTTTGCATGGGGAAAATTAGTGGTGACACAACTTCAATATAAAAGTCTGCATTTATGATTCAATAATCATGGAATTCACTGAGCAAGACCTTTAAAATGCAGAGGACACATTTTAAAAGGGATACACGTGTAATGCAAATGTTTTTTCTAGTCTTTCGTTGAAGATAGGTGTTTTCTTTTCCTGGCTTCCAGGTATCTAAGAGCTCACTAAGTTCACCCCATTTCCCTTACAAAAGTCTCCCAATGAAGGATACAACAGATAATAAACTGACAATATACATGATCTTGGCCAGAAAGCCAAGATGGCTGAAATGGGGATGAATTACATTTGTTACAAAACCCTGCAATGGGGTAAATGAGAGTACAGGTCAGATTTGGGCATGAGAAAATAAACTTGTAATTTTGAATGGACTATTGCCTTCTTATGTCAGGTATAAATTTTTAAAGCAGTGTATTAAAATCAATGCAAGTCTCATAAATAAAATCCTGTGCATCTCTGTTATTTTACCACAGAACTTCTTTAATCAGTAAAAGCCTGCATAAGTCATATAGCACCCTATTAAGGAGAGCTGAAACTTATGTAAGGCCTTATCTTCACAGTTGGTTTTTAGTCACAGGTACACTATACTTATATAGCTCGCCAGTACAAATCCCTAGTGTAGACTCAATTAATCAATATAAATAGAGACTCTGGTTCTATCCTTTCTCCAACAGCAACAGGGATCAAAAGGGAGTTCCCTCATTGCCTCCCTCTCCCCTCTGGTAACAGGAGACTGGCTTAGTCATGCAATCCAGCATTGCTGTCTCTACTCGTATCTAAGCTGCCACTATATTTGTACTTCATACCATACCATTCTGGACTCTTCCCTGTTTAGCAGTAGCCCACCACGCATAGTCATTTCTGAAACTCCTGAATTCATAAAATAAGAATGATTATGAGGCCATCACCAACAAGCCCTGGACACAGGTGGAAAATCCTTCTGCCTTCTTAAACCATGTGCACTCACAGTAAAGAAAGCAGCATGGAGGGTGACAGATTGGCATGCAAGTGGATGACCACAAACAGCACCCTATACTTAGCACGATGGGTTTTCTGGTGGAAGGCCAGCTGGCTGAAAAACTTAAGCTACAGTTTTACGGCCCTGACTTTGGAGGGTTCTTCTGGTTGATTTTTCAGCATAAAGAGGGGGTGCTATACACACTATATGCAGATATCTACAGTAAGTTAAATATTGAGTCAGTTGGGGAAAGCACTGGAGGAGGTGAACAGCAGAGTCCAGCCCTTTGCAAGAATGTTCAGTGATTCATGCGATTTCACTTTGGATCTTGAGACATCCATGTGGCTATCTCACGTCCCCTCTGCAGGATGGAAGACCCCACCTCTCGGTAGAATGGATAACTGGGAATGCAGTAGATTGAAATTCATGGAGTTCTCAATACAATTTTGCCACCCACAATAGTTTTCTTCACTAGAATGTGAACTCTAGAGCGTGTCCCTGATCTCATTGAAGTCAATGCAAAGTTTGCCACTGATTTCAATGGATTAGGATCAGATCTCCACTTTGCTTTGAACTTGTCTGTACTGTTCTTTAGACAGCAGTGAAGAAGGCTGTCAAAGTGTAATAATTTATGATCAGTCTTTTTATGCTTCACTTTGTCAATGAGAATTTCCTCCTTATCCATCTCTTGTAAAGTGTGTTTATTATGCCATTATGCCATTGGTACAACCATTATAAAAAAAGAACTAATAAAAATAACGTGTCAAGCGTGGGCTTAAAAAACCTAAAGAATTTTAAATAATAATACTTTGTGCTTCAAATAGCTCCTTTCACCTGGGGATCTCAAGTACTTTATGAATACTAAGGAAAGCCTTAATGCACTCCTAACTTAACTGTTATTATCCAGATTACACAGACATGTAAATTGAAACACAGAGCAGTTAAGTGATATACCCAAAGTCACACATGCAACTCAGAGGCTAAGCCTGAAATACCATGGGACTCAGTATCTCCATACATCTAGCCCAATGTATTAGCCACATTAAATACATGCTTCTTTTCCTCCTAAAGTACAATGGGCACACTTACTAACTTCTCTTTTACTGTTTATTATATTTACTGTATTTGTGATAATTCCCTATTTTAGAATAATATATTAGTAAGTGAAACATCTGTAATGGTCCCCACTCTAGGTGCTTTAGTTAACATTTTGTTCTTCATGTATGTTGAGTAGAGCTGTGGAGAGGACAAAAATTCTATTTCACAAAGGATTTTCAAATGTCAAAATCTGGCTTCATTCCAAATCGGAGCAAAAACTTACCAAAAACAAAAAACAAAAAACCAACCACTAAAACTTTAAAATTCTCCACAAAGGAAAATATGAAATAATAATAATTTTGGGTTATTCAAAATGTTTTGTTTTGATTCAATCAATTTAGACTTTATTTTATATTGTATTATAGTATAATGCAAAATAAAAATTCAAAACAAGAAATCAAAATATCTCATTCCCAAAATATTGAAAGGGAATGTGTGGATGTTCTCAGAACATTTAAAAAAAAATTAAACCAAAATTTCAGCAAAATTGACCTGATTTTCTGAAGCTTTTTGATTTTGACAGAACTGTATATTTTTATGCAATATGGCTCCTTCGAAGTTTCTCTGACCAGCTCTAATACTGAGTTATAAAACTAGACTGGTCAGTTTCATTTTTTGATTATGGTTATCATTTCCTGTTTCTGTTACTCTCATGCAATTCTGTTGTTCTTTTCTGCCAAATATTATGGTAGCTTCCATATACATTGTTTAAAACAGCTTCACTGTTCTTGTTAAGATTGCTAAGATATCTCCCCCTCTGGAGCCTCCTTTTTAAATAAAACCTAGGTCTAATCTACACACAAATTGTACTGATTTAATTAAATCAAATTCTAACTTCATTTAGTTAAATCGGTGCAACCCTCTTGTGTGGATAACTTTCAATTGATTTAAGAGTAGCTAATATTGATGTAGGTTAATTTGGTAAGCAGTTTAAGGTGCCCACATAATTTAACTATGAATCAATTTAGCAACTGATTTAATTCAATCAGTGCAATTTGTGTTTGTAGACAAGCCCTGAAATTTGCATTCTAAACTAGAATACATTGTTCTCTTAAACAAAGAAGCTAAAAGATGGACCACAACTGTAAAGCGTGTAGTGGTGTGTATGTAATTTGTTCCCTTTTGACTAGCACTCATTGCCCTGTAGGAATGCCACCCGTAGCACTAAGGCAGTGGTTCTCAAACCTTCGTACTGGTGACCCCTTTCACACAGCAAGCCCCTGAGTGCAACCCCCACATATAAATTAAAAATACTTTTTTTTATATTTAACACTCTTATAAATGCTGGAGGCAAAGTGGGGTTTGGAGGTGGAGGCGGACAGCTTGTGACCCCCACGTAATAACCTCACGACCTCCTAAGTGGTCACGACGCTCAGTTTGAGAACCCCTGCACTAAGGTGATCAGATTACCATATGTCAATGAGCAAATCTACCAAAAAAAAAAAATAGTGAAAGTTGGCCCTCTAGTTTTATTTTTGCCAATTAAACGATTTTCCTTTGGACTTTTAGCTCCATTATCATGCAATGAATCTTCTGTCGTTACAAACACAGATATTCCCTAAATCTGTGCAAATGCCACACACTCTGTTTGCCTCTGCATCCACTTTGGAAGGACTTCTTTGTTAATGAAGATGAATTAGCAATTTATTTTTCAATGTATCTGCATCTGTTGCAGTGACCTGAGCCTTTCCCCTCAACGTGATATGAGTCAGGTGCTGTGCAAACTGAGTCGTGAAGAAGAGGAGGCTTTTCTTAAGGTGTGATTTTGTGTGCTATGTGTCAAGGAGCTACGGCGGAGAAAGATATATGTAATTTTTATTTTAAAAAATGAATGTATCTGTATGAATGGGTTGGATGGCTGAGAGGACAGGTAATATTCTACAGAGCCTTCCCCCTCTATGCCACAGTATCAGATTTGATCCAGCTGCTTGAAAGGTATTAGAATATGCTAATTTATATGAAATAAATTGGCAGTCAGATTCTTTGTCACAGGATGCAAATGTCCATAGCATAAATGTGGCCTTGTTACCAGTATTAACAGAAAAGCTAAGGAATTATTGGAGGTGGTCTCTCCTGATCAGAGTTAAGGCACCCTGCTCAGACAAAGTGAGTTAGTTATTTAAGACATAATACATGCCACAATTGGGTCACATTTAAAAAAAAAATCTGTTTTTGCTGAATCTTCTGTTAAATCTACCATAGTAAAGACACCAATGATCTGCAGGGGTAGAAATCAACCACCTCTGCTTGGGATTTTTGTTTTTTTTTTTAGATTTTTATTAATTTTTCTACAGTAAATTAAAAAAAATCAGTTTACAAAGTATTTCATTATGTTTTGACCTTTTTTAAATTAAAAAAAAAAAAATTTTTCAAGGAAATTTCAAAATGAAAAGTCATTTTGAATCAAAAATTCAAAGCAAACATTTAAGACATTTTCTGAATTTTTTGTGGCCTTTTTTGTTTACAATTAAACTGTTTGGTGAATTTGAATGTTTTGGAATTAAAAAAAAGGGTTTGGCTAAAAATGTTGCCCCAGCCAAGTGTGGGCTGATTAGTCATTTCACTATGAGAAACAGCTCTGGCTATGATTCCACTCCATTGATTGTGAAGGATCGGCACTTAGATATTACTGTCACGGGCAGCAGTAATTCATAAATAAATACATGGATAGATTTTCTGAAGAGCATTTTATCCACGTAAATATTTGCTGGTCTAAAAGCCATCCAGATTTCTCATTAAGGCACAGATGCATATGTCTCCATAGTCAATTCTACGTTTTAATCTCTTTTTACTGGAGGATTTTGGGAAGGTCCTTGGAGTACAAATCTGTCAGATACATAAACAATTCTGAGAAATGATCAACTTGTTTTGCTATCTGACAGTCTCTAACCCAGTAGAGTAAGCAGAAAGCTCCACCATGTGGTAAAATGATTTCTTTGTACATAAAATACCTGCTATGATGTATGGTTAATTCAAACACCAAGAAACCAGACTGAGTGTAGTTTTTAAAAATATAGCTATTTCTCCTTGTTACTCATTTTCTGTAAGTTACTGGCAGCAAGCAGCCTGACTCCAACTATGATTTTGCAGCTCCAATATAATTCTACAGTACAAAATGCATTGCAAGGCTGACAAGAGGATAAAAATATTAATTGCACAAAAAAATTCATGTGACTGTCCAGTAACTTTTAAATGTGAGACTAGCATTTAAACTCGCCATCTAAAGAGGATGGGCAGTTAGTTCAAAAGAAAACTACCAGAACTAGAGCTTATGTTTAATGTGAAGCAAACAAACAAAACAAAAGCAAACACACATCCCATAACATTTTATTGGCCTTTTCTGTTCGTTTATTAGGTATATAGGCTGCCTTGTTTTCTCTTCAAAAAGTTTTTTTTAGTTTAATATTAGAAATATTAAGAATATCAGATCCTGACTTCCCTCTCTTTTGATGGAGGACATTGGTAAGCTCTTTGGAGTACAGAGCTATAAAATATATAAATAATAATAATAATATATACTCAGTGCAGAAAACGTGTGTGATGTAGAGGTGGCAGGGCCAAACCTGAGTGAATGGTACTGCAACCTGGTGCCTTCTTCCTCCCCCCTTTTCTATCATGACCACGGAACCATCAGAAGGCTTGATGTACCACCACCCCCAGACTTTCTGGGGGAACATTTCTTCTTGGTTGAAAACCTCTGTTCTAAGGGTGAGCGAGAGTGGGGAGGGGCATGCTGAAGTTTTGCCTAGGATGGCAGACTGTCATGAGTGGTGAGGAGTATAAAGCAGACCTGGAGTGCAAACAGTACATTATACAAAATATTTATGGCAGTGTGCTCAGAAGGTGAATGAAACTTTTAGTTACTTTTGACCTTATAGTGGCAGAGTATTTTGAATACCTCTCTCCCAGACTGTGCCTTTAATCCACTATCCACTTAATATGGAAAATCTACTCTACTAAAATTTTGTACGGGGATACATGCAATGTTGAATGCCTGTTTTCTCTTGGGTAGAGAAATCAGACAAGAGCTGTAACACAACAAATTCAGAAATACAGACATTCAGCTCCTTTGTTTAAAAACCAGAAACTAATCTGATTTTGGTGTAATCTGATTTAGAATCTGTAACATGATCTAATATGAAGCTACTATATCAGTGAGATTAGCAACATCCATTTCTCAGAGAAGGAAATGCATTAGCTTAATCCAGACATACACAGTGACAAAGCAGTTGGAATCTGGAAGGCATTTAGCCTCTCATATTTGGGATGGCATCCCATAATTGCAATATTTTTCTAAAGGATTTAAAATTAACATGATTAATCATAGCTCAGTTATGAATCAAATGACTTTGAAAGGTAAAGTTTCCTTTCCTACCCATAATGGTACCTGCTCTGAAGTGGGAGTGGGTACCTGGTGCTCTCTGATCCATTTTGACTAGGTTCTTCCTTTTTTTCCAGCTTCTCAGTGAAATGCCAGCAAGGATGCTGTTCAGAATACTGGTTACATCTCCAGCTCTCAGTCAATGACCATGGCCCACAAGACAAAACAATAAATTCTGATTAATAGTCATGGTTAATATTTCACAAATCTCCAAGCAGGAAACTTTATTCTACATTTATTAGCTAAAGAAAAGGTGTGTGGGGGGGTAGTTTTTGGTGGTGGACTGTGGCATCAAATTATTTTAGTGGTCTCCTGGTCTGCAGGACACAACTTTAAAGAACAAAGGAATGTGAGGATGCAACAATCACCAAACAAATTAACAACCAATTGACCAACCAACCAGAATGGGAAGAAATAGGCCATATTGCTCCTAACACTGAAACTTGGACGTTCAGGAAGCAAGAGCTCATACCCAGTCAAAACCCATCTAGAAGGAACTCCAGTATATCCCTGGTCCTGAAACAAACAGGTGTTTTTGGTCCTTTCAAGGACCAAGATCTCAGAATCTCTTGAAATGCCCAGATTAGAGGATGGTTTCCTAGGTGTGAGCAGACAGTCCATCAGCATTCTGTAGTACCACACATAAGGCTGGTACACCCCTCAGGTTCCAGGCTCAGAGCTTAAGGTGCTCAATGCATGAGTGTTTGAGAGGGCCCTGGCATAGAAGGTCCCAAGGAAAGAGTTGAACTGACATCTGTAGGAGTCTGGAAAACCATGAGTGATAGGGTCTTTACATTTCTGATAACTACTCAATAACTCATGGATTTAGATCTCATTCTTCTGTATCCAACCAGCAGCTGCTTAGTCAGTCAACCAGTCTTGCTCTTTTGCCTAAATGTAGTTGGTTTTGGTCATTAAATTCTTTTTGTTGCGAGATGCTTTGAACAGGGATCATACTTGTTGAGTGTTTAGAGAGTGAAACACAATAAATAAGTAAGTAAGTAACACAATTTCTTGATCTGGGAGAGCCTTGCTTCAATTAGGATTTTTTGGGGCACTTTTTTGTTCATCTCTGGCATTACTGCTACGTGATATAGGTTCTGTTGTCACTTTCAATGGTGACCAGATCCAAAGGGAATCTTAGGAGAAGAGAGAAAAATCCTTCCTTTAACTGCTTGCCACTACAGGAAGTTGTTGTGATGAGATTCTTGTGACAGCCATTTGCCTTGAGCACTGAGGATGGTGCAGACTATAATCTGGTTCTCGATTGTGAACATTCCTTTGATAAACCAGGAAAGTTTATACAGTGCAGGGGCCCAACATCACCACGGAACAGTTTTCACACAGGCCACCATCTGACCATTGGCCTAGGAGGAGAAGATCCCTAAAGAGTTCCCTAATGAGCAAGATTTGTGAAATCTTTTCTTGAGCAACTGAATTATTACCAGAGGTGTCCAGCACAATGCTTCTAGGGGAGCCAGTTCCCCAGAGGGAAATGGAGAACTTCTTTGAAAATGGCTGAAAAGCAGTGGGGTTCGCATTTTAGATGCCCCATCAGTGTTTTACAGATCCTATCTAGTATGACTGGGCTATAAGAGAAATAAAAACTATCTAAATAGTGGTAATTTGGGTACCTTGCTGATTTTGTACTGGGAGTGAAAAACTGAGAAGCAGAAGGGACGCTGAAAGGAGTCATCTGGTCTTGGTAATGGGTCACATTTTTGCAAAATGCAGACACATACAGTGCATGTGAGGTCATGATGTGCAGCCACGTAGGGCAAGCAATACATTCATTGCATACCTAGATTATGCACCACGGAGTTAGCCAATAAGCGTTTTTCTCCTACCATGGTCCAGCCCGGAAACCCACAGTGAAGGGATCCCCAGCGTGCAGCCTGGGACTGTGGGACCACTGTGTCCCCTGAACTCTCTCCAGCCTGGGATGTCTCTTACAATACCTTGTTAGTGACCAGCAGAAAACCCCTCTAGGTGCTGTTATCACTGAGCACAACAGCATGTGGAAACTCCACAGCCAGCTAGATTGCATGAATGCTCCCAGAGCCACTCATGCATCACACAGAGAAAGACACCAGAGCCAAATTCTCCCCCCAGCTCCGAGCACTGTACCTCAAGATGAGAAGTGCAAATTTATTAATTGGTTCACCACTTGATCAATGGAAAATGGACATACACCAGACTTTGCAAAACCTGAGCAGATTTGCCACACACTTCATACAAACTCACTGGTAAAGATAAACAGTAAAACAAATTTATTGACTATGAAAGATGGATTTTAAGTGATATTAAGTGCTAGGCAAAAAGTCATAGTTAGTTACCAAAGTAAAATAAAATATGAGCATGCAGTCTATACTCTCAACCCTATTAGACTGGGCAACATCTAGATTAAGCAGTTTTTCTCACCCCACTGGATACTGCAGTCCTTAGTACACAGATTTCACCCTTGAAATCTGGGCCAGTCCCCTCAGTCGGAGTCTTCAGGGTGCCCTTGCTGCTTGCAGCATAGGTGGGTGAAGGAGAAAGGCCCAGCATGTGGCCTCTGTGTCTGTTTTATACCCTCAGTCCATCTGCTTGAAAAACACAAGTACAGGCATGTCTGGGTGCATTGCTGAGTCTCCAGGCAAAGTTGAGCAATTCCCCTGGTGTGGCTTCATGCAGGTGAGTCATTGAATTGTAGCTCCCTTGCTGGACAATGGTTGTTGATGGGTTGTTTAACACGGCGCCTGGGTATTGGCTACTTTCCTTTCTGTTGCCTCTGGGGAGCTAATATCTGGCTGATTCCCCAACTTACAGCATGTTTTAGTGACCACCATACAACACAATTCTCCTAACTTCATATGCATTAATGATATACATATATGAATAGAGAAATGACTTTCAGCAGATCATAACCTTTCCCCTGATACCTCACATGGCATGCTTTATATGTAAAATCACAATCACATATAAATGAGGAACATGGTGGTTACAGGGCATTCCCCCAAGGTACAGAATATCACACCCACTACACTTGGGCAGCTGTCAACACTCATACTCCATGCTGCCTGCTTCTCTGCTTCCCAGGACCACTTCCTAGAGTGCCTGGTTTGCGAGCATTCTATGTCTTCTCCCCAGCCCTCTCTCAACTTCTGGTCACCAGCCCATCTCCAAGGCTCCTTTTTAGGACAGACATAACAGCAGTGGAAAGTCTCAGAGTCTCCCTGGGCCTTTACCTGCACTTAGCAACAAGCAGCTGTTTTACAGGCTGGATCCTTTTCCCTGAAGACCTTTTTGTTGGCTGTAGTTGTATGATCCTCTGGGGCACTACAAATTCCAGAATGCCGGTTTTTATAAGGCAGCACTTGGAGAAGGGATAAGTTGGAACCAGGCCTTATCTGAAACCTATCCCGTAACAGAGGGTTTGGAGAGAAAGTATGAGCATGGTTTGCTGGCAGTTGGGAGGGGGAGCAGCAGTTAGAAGAAAGAGAAGGTGGGATATATGAATCAAAGCAATCTGGCTGAACTGGAAGGAAGGAAGAAAGGATGTGTCAGAAAGGGGAAGGAGAAGAGAGAGATGAAAATTTATAACTCAGGTTAGTTTGGATCAATTTAAAATAAATAGTTAAGCTTTACAAGGCCTGTCAAAGATTTAGCTCAAGAGTAATGGCTGAGTTTCAAGAGTCAATGTGCTGCTATGGAAGAAATTGGTATTAGAAGTTTATGGTAACAGTAGTTACGACAGTCAGTAAATATTGACCCATATAACAAGGGTGTTCACCTTTGCGAATTTGATCAAAGTCAGGTGGCTGTGGCAAGGAAATAAAGTTGGGTGTTTTAGTTTGGTTCTGCCAATACTTCAGTCACTGTGTGTCACGCTTATTACAGAAAGAAAGGTCCTTCCTCCTTCTCTTTAGTACTATCCTCAGTGAATATGCCTGGACTGCCCACTAGGTGGCTGCAGAGACTATAAGATTACAACCAAAGACATAGTTTGTAAAATCAAAATTATAGATGCTACTGGGGCTGTGGGGAGAAGAGAGCTCTTCCAGGAGATGGGAATTGGATCAGCCAATCAGAGGGCTCACATGCGCTAGAGGGTTGAAACTTCTCTGCCATCATAAGACTGGCTCCAGCCCCAGCCCAAATCACATCACTTGTGTAAAAATTGTGAGAGTTGGCAACATTGCCTTGAACCATGTGAGTACATTAAAAAGATCTGATTTTGAAACCATCTCTGAAGCTATTATGAGAATCTGAATGTAGGCATGTCTCGTTTGCCTTTTAAAGACATGCTCAGATATGAATTCACTGAACGGAGACACTGAAATTAGATACACCTGCCCCCACCTGCTTCATTGTCACCCATTAGGGACATTGCAGCAAATTCTGCAGTGGAGTTTCTAAAAGCGTGTAAATTATATCACTCTATTAGTAGTGCAAAAATAGCCGCAGAACATTCAGTGTACACCAAGGTCCCAGGTCCAGGTCCCAGGCACAGTGGGTGGTTGTACAACAGCACTGTGATTAACATATTAGGGGTACAGCTGGTCAAACGTTTAGATTGAAAAATTCTTAATTTTCATGTCAAAAAAATATCTATGCTGACAACAGTTTTCAATTTTCCAATTGGGAGAATCTAACCACATTGTTTTTGATTTGCATTTTGAAATTAAATCAATGTGTTGATTTGAAGACACGATTCACTTAGTTTCAACTTAAAATTTCATTTAATTTTGGACTCTCTCTATTCCTCCCCAGCCCCTGCCCTCCCTGTGCCCAGCAGCAAGAGCTCAGAACACTGGAGTAGACCTTAGCCAGCCCCATAGGACAGGTGCTGCTACTGCAGGATGAGTGCCAGGTAGGCTTCCTGTACAACTATCTGCCGCAACCCGGATCTCCCACTCCCCGGGGGCAGCACCCAGTACCAGCTCCCTGATGGGTAGGACCTGTCCCACTTTAGCCACTGGGAACGTTAGGAGATCTATTGGGAGGAGGAATATATTTTACTATATGTCAAGAAATAAGCAACAAACATTGTCCACAACAAAAACACACTTAAAACTGGAAGCTTTTTATGTTGCAGAGATTGATTAAAGTCAATGTACCACTTTCAATGTGGGAAGAACCCTTTTATGTGTTAAATTATTATTACAGAATTTACTGAGAACACATAAATCCTATTGATAGCTATTTATTTTATAAATACATAAATGTGTGTGTGTATCAAACTGATGAAAAAGACAACTGATTCAGGCACCATATATGACATATTTCATTATATCATATTTAGAAAAATATAGAAGTAATATGCTATTACATCATATATAGATATTTTCAAAAATGTACCTCTCTTGTCTAATTAGACTGTACATTATAAGGGTTAGAGACTAGTCTTTTTACTATGGGTTGATCCAAAGCTATTTGAAATCAATGGAAATTCTTCCATTGATTTCAATGGGTTTTGGATCAGGGAATATGTGTTTGTACAAAGGGCACAAAAGGCCATTAATGTTGGCTGGGCAATACTGTAATACAAATAATGAAAAAATAATAGTTATGATCAACATCTTAACATTTCTGTACACATTTACGTTTGACTACCTTTCAAAATTTGAAGAAAGTGCTGCTAAAAAACAGCAGATTGTCCAAAACTAGTTTGTTAAATCCCTAGCTCAACAGGAACACCATTTTAATCACTCTGCCTGTAGGAAGCATTTTTTAAAAACAAGACACCGGATAATATTAGATAAAAAAAATACTGAAGGTATACCTTGAAAGTAACCTAAAGAATGTTGATGTCTTTGGTACGGCTCAACAACTGTCTACCAGCACTTTTCCAGACTCATAAATCTGCTATCAAGGACAGATTAGGTGCTTAAGACTTTCTTTTTATGTGAGCAAGCGACTGATGCCAAGGACAGGTATATTTTAAATGTCATTGCAGTATCTAGTGTTGATATCAGTGTTGATTCCAGCCACTCCTCACTGGAGTCTGTTTTACCTGATGGTGCAATTCTTGAGTCGTCTGTGTCATCTGGTGCAAGTATTCCAGGGCCGAGCCCCTGTATTAGAACCGGTCAAAAACATTTTTATTTTTGTCTGAATGATTTTCCAATACGAAAATTTCAGTTTTTCTGAAAAATTGTGATTTTCTGTTGGGTAAAAGAAAACTAATGGCTCGCTGGCTGCCCCCAGGGAGGCTCATCAATTTAACTTTCTGCCAGTGACACTGACAAAAGCTTTTGTGGAGGGTTTTGAAGGCTGAGTGCTTGGGCTCTCTGTCTTTCCAGCCCCAGAACGGTGAGGGGAGGAAGGAAGGCCAGGCACCTGGGTTCTCTAGCTCCCAGAGCTCCAGGGGAGGCTGAGTGTCCAGGCTCTCGCCTCTCTGGCACCCAGATTCTTGCCCTTTTCCTAAATGACAGCAGCTGTCCTGGTGGGCATCTGAGAAGCAGAAAAATTGCATTTCAGTTCTTCCAAAATAGATTTTTTCTATAAACCCTCTCTGTGAAATATTTCACATTGGAACATTTCATCCTGGTTCAGGAGGACATTTGTGAACTGCACATTTTTTCATGGAAACAGATTCCTCTTTCTAGTCAGCTCTACCCTGCACTGGCTGCCTCCACCCTCTCCCAAGCTCTCAGAATAGCGGGTGTGTCAGAAGCGAGAAGGGATGTGCTGGGACCATGGTGGCGCTTCATTCAATGACACCACACCCAGCTCTTCCCTTGCATGGCTCTCTGTGAAAACCAAGTGCAGAGAGCCCTGCCTGCTGGCCTATTCATTTTGATCAGGGATGAGGGGGGCCGGTATCTGCATGTGGATTTAGGGAGGAACAGTCCAGCCCTTATTTGGCTAAACCTCCACCAAGCGGAACACCAATGTTAGCAGCTATGAGAAAATCCAAGACAAATTGGAGCATCTGGTATTTTCAGCTCTTCTTTTAAGGAACTTGGGCTATACAGAATGAGCTGTTTTCTGGCAGATTTCCATTAAAAGCAGAGCATTTATATTGTAGGAGAAGTCAGCGGGAGCCCTCATATTCCCACCACCCACTCCCACTCCCCTACTGAAAAAAAGTGATAAGGTCAGCAATCTCTTAGACTATCCCAGGCATAGTGGGACATCTGATTATCTCCTCAAGAATTTAGGCGCATATATAGTTACAGAATGTGGATTAGAAGCTATTTTCTGGCAGATTTCCATAAATACCAGACAGTATGAGGAGGTTCTTTTGGCAAGATCCTTTTCTCTCCCTTCTATAGAAGATATATTGTCTTCCCTGACACACATAATTGTGCTAATGAAAGACAACCAAGATTGTCAATGAATCTGCTGATCAGAGAAACATCTAACCCTCATTCTCTTTAAACGTTTTCCATGTGTCTGCATTTTTATTACAACAATTTCACACATTTGGAAGTGGGCTGTGATGAGCATCACTGAAAATAGGAAGATTTTATAGTACCAGTTATAAGAAGATGGCGCTCTGCAGTCTGCCTGACAAGATTGTGTAGGTTAAACCCTCTGGGCCCATGGTTACAAACATAGCTGTCCCCCAAAATAATTAAACCACATTTCTATCACATTGTACACATGGGACCTCACCATATCCCCAAAACTGCTGCAGCTTTGGTCACACCAACACTGTAGTAATGGGTCAAAATTAAAATAGAATGGGAGGGAGGAGACTATCTATAACACAAGATTGAGCTCTCATGTAAACATGAATTGTAATTTGGTTCCCCAACATAGTGGTTTTATAGGCCCTAATTCAGTTAAGCATTTAAGCAAATGTTTAAATCCCACTGATTTCTGGGCCCATGATGCAGATGGCCCCTTAGAACAAGGAAGGTTGTGTAGGCTTATTTAGAGTTCAGATGTCTAATTAGAAAATTGTGACTGCACACCTATGTGAGATAATGCAAAAGGGGCCAAGGACTGCTCGGCTATAAGAACATTCAGCTGACTACGTTCACTTTAGGATACTGCAATTTATAAATATGGGATGGATTTATTTTCTTTATTTTTTTAGTAAATTACAAGATATAGATGCATTATACTTGCATCTCCATTATATAATTCAACTATTTACTATGAATATTAATTTCTTCTACTGCCAAATTTCTACATTCTTCTCATTTATTCCCTCTCCAAATCATCCCTCCCACTTCTACCTCTATCCTCCTGATTAAAGGGTAGGAAAGAGAGACACAATGCTTGCTGTCTGTCAGTCAGCTCTTACTGGCAGATGGAAAAGAGCTAAGAGCACCAAGTACACCTCCTTGCAAGGGCAAGATGTGGTGCACCCATATTGGACTAATACTACATTTGCTCTTAGCTGAAAGGAATTCCAATGAAATTTTAGGAGATCATTTTTCCTCTGGTGTCTCATAGGTTTTAAAAACCCTGTTTAGTCTATATATAATTTCCTAAATATTGTAGCTGTCATAAAGAATCATATTGCTTAAGCAATTAATGCTAATTATGTCCTTATTTTTTTTCTTGGCAACAAATATTGTATACATCGTTTAATATCATTGGCATTACTGAAGATAGTCTTGCTAGTTCTCTTTATCTGAATGGGTAGGAATTAGCTATTGGGGAAGAAAAAAATGCTTATTGTCAGCTGTGATGACATTCTTTTTTTGAAAATAGCCTGGTTTTGAAATAAGATTTATTTAACATTATATCCAAAAAGTTACTAGCAATTCCATCCTATATTTTAGAGAAGGGTCTAAAAACCTAAAACCTCAATCTGAACACTCCCAAACTTTTTAAAGCTACATATCTGGACCTGATCTTATGATTCAAGCCTCTCTCTATATTTTGTTTAAACAAACATAGTACAGAAGGCATCAGTATAGTATTAAATCCCATTCTTAAAAACAATACATATAATTTCTTGTATGATAACTTGAAAAGATAGACATGGTGGGAAGAAAAATTACTAGAATTGAAGAGAAAATAATTTCCATCCTTCAGGAAATGCCAACATTTCAAAATCTGTAAATTTATCATGGAATGAAAATTCTGAAAATTTTTGATTGGGAAACATTGAAACATTGTATTTCAATGATGTCAAAATATTTCATTACAATAAGACAAAATGTTTCATTTTAATGTCGAAACAACAATATTAAACATAATATTAAAATAAATATTGTAATATAAATGCCACAATGAAACAAAATGATAAGGTAAAAATGGAATGTTTCCCTTATAAAAACAAAACATGTCATCAAAACAAATTCAGGAAGTTGAAATGATTTCAACACTTCGTTGAAATTTTTCTCAAAAGCTACACAGTCCTGTAGAACATTTCCATTCTGAAAAAAAACCCTGCATTTTCTGATGAAAAATGATTCCTTTGAAAATGTTCCAACCAGCTCTAATAATCACATTAATTAATACAATAAGGTGCCATCTAATAAATTGGTACAAGGAAATAAAGTTCAGTGACTTATCTTATGAATTCCTTAGATTGTGAGCTTCCAGGATCAGGGACCATGTTTCCTTAAATGCACCCCAAAAGTTCAGAAAGCACTCATCAGGAAATACTGTAAATAATAATTGTGAAAAGACGGAGACCTATACAATGTACACTGGACAGGTAAATGGATCCCCTTTAAGAATAAAAGTTACCTTACAAGAGATGAATAGCAAATGGCCCATGTGGTAACAGAGAAATTTCCCTATGTCACTCTAGTTTTTCATCTTCTGAGTTATTACCTGGTTTTAAACGGCGCAGAAAAGCAAAATAACATTTCTAAGTGGCTCAGCAGGCTTGATGGCATTAGCAGTATTGTGCTATGTACATTTGTAATCTTATTGTGTACCCATTTGTGACCGTTTCAGTGAATATGCTACAAAAACAGTAATCACATTAGTAGCTTGCAAGATTCCATTAATGGAGAGTGATATCAATACATTTCTGCTAGATCATTTCTTTGGTTTTCATAACATTTGCAAAATAGCTGCCAGGCATTTTTTGTTAAAATAAATCTTTGTAATTTGACAATCTTTTATCAGAGCCAGCTCCAGGCACCAGCTGACCAAGCACGTGCTTGGGACGGCACCTTAGAAGGGGCGGCCAATGTTGGGGTGGCAGGGGGCGCTCGTGGTGTTTTTTTGTTTTTGTTTCGGCCGGGCAGCGCGGGCGCGGCGCTGGGGGGGTTTGGCCAGCCCGGCTTGGCACTCGGGGGTTTCGGCGACCTGGCACTGGGGGCGGGGGGTTCGGCGGCGTGGCGCTCGGGGGGGTTGAGCGGCCCGGCACTCCAGGGGTTTGGCTGGCCCAGCGCGGCACTCGGAGGGGGCGGGGGTTTGGGCGGCCCAGCCCAGCGCTCGGGGGGGAAAGGGGAGTTTGGGCGGCCTGGCCCGGCGCTCCGGGGGTTTGGGCGGCCCGGCGAGGTGCTCGGGGCGGGGTTTGGGCGGCCCGGCGCTGGGGGGGTGGTTCGGTGGCCTGGCGCAGCGCTCCAGGGGTTTCAGTGGCCCGGCACTGGGGGGCAGTTCGGCGGCCCGGCCTGGCGCGGTGCTCGAGGGGGCGGCGGGGGTTTGAGCGGCTCGGGGGTTTGGGCGGCCCAGGGGTTTGGGCGGCCCGGCGCAGCGCTGGGGGTGGGGTGGGGTCGGAGGTTTGGGTGGCCCGGCATGGCACTTGGGGGGGGAAGGGTGTTACGGCGCGGCGGGGCGGCGCTCTTCTTTTTTGCCTGGGGCGGCAAAAAAGTTAGAGCTGGCCCTGTCTTTTATACTCCCCAGTGAAAAGAAACAAACATTGGAGGAGCTTTAATAACTACTGCATTGAGAGAAAATAGGTCAGTGTGTTTTCCCTTCTCCTTGGGGCCAGATCCAATGCCCATTGAAGTCAATGGGAACCTTCCAGAGCAGCTAGATCTGCTTACCTCTTTCTGTTGCTACCATGGCGCTTGTCTAATCTCTCATATCTGGCCACAGTCTCCTGATTGATCATCTCATCATCTTCCAGAGATCTAAGGAATATTTGGAACCTGAAAAACTTTTAAACAATTCAATGGTCAGAAAGAAATGTGGTCAGCTCTTAAGCAACTGGTAGATTCAGCAACCTGGGACAGAAGGCAGAGAGAACTCACACTGGTCAGAAGGCTGAATATGCTACAGCTGTTGTAGCGTAGGCTGTGTTTTTCCCACCAATCCGAAAGGCTAAAAGGCTGTTCCTTAGTCTCTGCTCAAACACCACACTCAGGGTCGGCTTTAGGCCGATTCAACCGATTCCCCTGAATCGGGTCCCGCACCCAAGCATACCAGCAAGAGCCGGTGTGCCGTACCGGGGTGGCCCGGCTTCCCCAGGGGGCTATTTAAAGTGCCGGGGCTCCAGCTGCCTCTGCCGCCCCGGTCCTTTAAATAGCCACCGGAGCCCCACCGCTTCCCCAGGGCTCCTGCAGCTATTTAAAGGGCCGGGGCGGTAGACGCAGGGGAGCCACACTGCAGGTTTGCTACATCTCATCCATCCTGTCACTTCCCTTTTTAACAATCTGTTATTCCTAATGTTATTAGTTGAGTTGTTTCATTTAGTGGCTTAATTGTTGAGGCTTACCAAAGCACGCTTTCTTTCTTTGTGTGCAGCTTTTCTCTAGTTATCAAACTCTAAATATATGGCTTTGCACTATTGTTCCTCCAGAAAGAATGCACACAGGTGGGTAGCCCAACATTTAACACCAGTTTTCATATTGACCATATCATGTTCCCAGATAAAACACTTGCTCTAGCCCCACCCCTTTAAAATGTACCCCATAAATAGGGCTGTATCAAACAAGGTTACAATGGCTATCCTTATTAATTCAGTGAATAGCACTCTTGTAGCCAGGCAAGATTATTAATTATTTATAATGCAGTAGCAACCAACGGCCCCAAATGAGCCAAAGGCCCCATTGTGTTGGGCAGTGAACAAACACCTAGTAAAAAGCTCCCTGCCCTGAAGAGCTTACAATTTAAATAAGCGAGACAGACATGCTGCTTTTTCTCATCCTTTATCTATCTCCAGTTTACAGGTGGGAAACTGAAGTGATTTGCCCAAGATCCCAGAGGAAATCTGTGCCACAGCCAGGAACTGAGCTCAGATTTCTTAAATCACAGCTCAGTGTCTTACCACAAAGCCATTCTTCAATCTGTGGAAAATATACCAGTCCAAGCACAATGCCTACTAGCCTGCATTCATCACAATGAAAATATGCTTTACTCACCCAATCGAAAACAAAAAACGCTCCCTCTGAGTCAGTGCAAGACTGTTGTGTTTGTATGAAAATTGACTTTTCCATCCTGTCATGTGTTTTTAGTTACAATTATTAGGCAAGGACATTATGAAATATTAATACCAATATTGAACTTTTCTTGCATGTACGTGTGCGGGGAGACACTCATGACCTTGGACAAACAAACATTTGTTCCAACTTGTCCCCAGCTGTGTGTGTCAGGATTCCACTAATTTCATTAGGCAGAATTATGTCAGGTTTTTCAGTACTATTAGTCCCAGCGTGCGATTCAGGACCCAACAGTCTCTGAACTGAGGCCAAATGTGTTTGTAGTGATTAGCTGATAAATTAGCAAAGTAGTCAGCCTGTTAAAGCGAACACTCTCAGAATGTAATTGGATAGTGAATGAATTCATTTACCACCCATTAAATCAGTACTGTGGTATGATCACTTGTGCTCTCATAAGGTATAAACCTAACATTTCACACCTTGTGGCAGAAAGGAAAAGAAGAGTAATTAAATTATAGTAATGCCATTCACATCAGTTCCGGGGGAGGAGTCAATGTTTCCATTGTAAACTCCTATTCTCTGGGTAATATAATATGGCTGTTTAAAAATTTGCCTTGGATAAAACTTGGCTAACAAGGTCTTACTCTAGGAGCAATTTTTTTAATTGATTGCGAAAGACAATTAAAATTGGGTTCTGGCCATGTCAAAAAATAAATTTATACCATATTTTTCCCATGCTTGGATAACACTGGTCTACAATTTTTGAGAAGTTGTCTGCTTCAGAGATAAAATGTGCTATTTATTATGTATTTTGATGTGCTGAATTCAAATATGACAATTAAAACAACTGATTGGCTACTGTTTCTAAGATATTTAAGTTTTTACATTTTATGTCTATGTATATTGTGTAAATAGTAGAGTTTTAATCATAAATTGTAAACCTAGGTCTTTTCATGTGTTTATGGTTGCTTTACATGATAATATTTCACCTGTCCTGTTTATGTAACACTTTAAAAATCAGCAAAAGGGTTTATATAAATAAAATTTATTATGAAACAAAAGGCAAAAAACTATTATGTACATAGTTTAGTCCTATTCAGTGTCTACTCGGCGCTTCTTGGCTTGTCTCTTGTATTCATTAAATGGAGCATCTCTTGTCACTGTCCAGCAATAGTCTGCAAGCATTGATGGGCTCCATTTGCCCTGATAGCGTTTCTCCATTGTTGCAATATCCTGGTGAAATCGCTCGCCGTGCTCGTCGCTCACTGCTCCGCAGTTCGGTGGAAAAAAATCTAGATGAGAGTGCAAAAAATGTATCTTTAGTGACATGTTGCAACCAAGGCTTTTGTATGCCTTGAGGAGGTTTTCCACCAACCACCTGTAGTTGTCTGCCTTGTTTCCAAGAAAATTTATTGCCACTAACTGGAAGGCTTTCCATGCCTTCTTTTTCTTGCCACGCAGTGCATGGTCAAATGCATCATCTCGAAGAAGTTCACAAATCTGAGGACCAACAAAGACACCTTCCTTTATTTTAGCTTCACTTAACCTTGGAAATTTTCCACGGAGGTACTTGAAAGCTGCTTGTGTTTTGTCAATGGCCTTGACAAAGTTCTTCATCAGACTCAGCTTGATGTGTAAGGGTGGTAACAAAATCTTCCTTGATTCAACAAGTGATGGATGCTGAACACTTTTTTCCTCCCAGGCTCCAATGACTGTCGGAGTGGCCAATCTTTCTTGATGTAGTGGGAATCTCTTGCACGACTATCCCATTTGCAGAGAAAACAGCAGTACTTTGTGTATCCAGTCTGCAGACCAAGCAAGAGAGCAACAACCTTTAAATCGCCACAAAGCTGCCACTGATGTTGGTCATAGTTTATGCACCTCAAAAGTTGTTTCATGTTGTCATAGGTTTCCTTCATATGGACTGCATGACCAACTGGAATTGATGGCAAAACATTGCCATTATGCAGTAAAACAGCTTTAAGACTCGTCTTCGATGAATCAATGAACAGTCTCCACTCATCTGGATCGTGAACGATGTTGAGGGCTGCCATCACAGCATCGATGTTGTTGCAGGCTACAAGATCACCTTCCATGAAGAAGAATGGGACAAGATCCTTTTGACGGTCACGGAACATGGAAACCCTAACATCACCTGCCAGGAGATTCCACTGCTGTAGTCTGGAGCCCAACAGCTCTGCCTTACTCTTGGGTAGTTCCAAATCCCTGACAAGGTCATTCAGTTCACCTTGTGTTATGAGGTATGGTTCAGAGGAGGAGGATGGGAGAAAATGTGGGTCCTGTGACATTGATGGTTCAGGACCAGAAGTTTCATCCTCTTCCTCTTCCGACTCAAGTGAGAATGATTCTGGTGCATCAGGAACCAGCAGTCCTTCTCTGTGGGGTACTGGGCATATAGCTGATGGAATGTTTGGATAATGCACAGTCAACTTTTTCTTCTTTGACACACCTTTCCCAACTGGAGGCACCATGCAGAAGTAACAATTGCTGGTATGATCTGTTGGCTCTCTCCAAATCATTGGCACTGCAAAAGGCATAGATTTCCTTTTCCTGTTCAACCACTGGCGAAGATTTGTTGCACAAGTGTTGCAGCATATGTGTGGGGCCCACCTCTTGTCCTGATCTCCAATTTTGCAGCCAAAATAAAGGTGTTAGGCTTTCTTAACCATAGTGGTTATATTGCGCTTTTGTGATGCAAAAGTCACTTCACCACAAACATGGCAGAAGTTATCTGCACTGTTCACACAAGTACGGGGCATTTCTGCTCACTTTGGCTAAACAGAAATGTGTCCCTTTGCAAAATCAAACACTGACAAATAAGAGCATGACACTGTATGATTTCTAGAGCTGATATAGGGCAATTTGTTCAGCAGATGTAAGCTTCGTTATGATTGCATCATCCATGACTTTTAGGAATAACATGATGCAATTCATATCATGTATGATGCAATACCAGCTTCAGATTGCATCATTCATTCTTTTGCCTAAAAAGTACTGTCCAAACCCAGTCATAGATTTATTCATAGATCCAGTCAAAGATGTATTTTAGTCATTTCTGGTTTAAATTGAGATCCCTTCCCTTTATAACTCACTTATCCTCCGCCATTCCCAAGTCAAGGGTCGTATATACTGACCCAATAGCATATCTTGAAAACTAGAGCTAATCAACAATTTTAAGCATCATTTTCGTTCTCAGTGACCCAGAATTAGTAAAGTTTGACTACATTTATTTCAGAAGCATTTTGGCTGTAGAGCAGTGTAATAAGAGTATAACAGTACGACTGGGGTTCTCAAACTGGGGGTCAAAAACAACAAGGAGTCTGGTGGCACTTTAAAGACTAACAGATTTATTTGGGGAAAGCTTTCGTGGGTAAAAAACCTCAAAGGGTCATGAGGTTATTAGGTGGGGGTGGGGGTCGCAAGCTGTCAGCCTCCGCCCCCAAACTCCGCTTTGCCTCCAGCATTTATAATAGTGTTAAATGTAAAAAAGTGTTTTTCATTGGGGGGGGGGGTCGCACTCAGAGGCTTGCTGTGTGAAAGGGGTCACCTGTACAAATGTTTGAGAACCACTGCAGTAGGAATATAACTGCCATTCACAAGGGGTGCTGTGAGGGTGCTGAGAGCCATTGAACCAAACTGTAAACCCTATACATAATGAAAACCACTTCAAGCCAGGGAGTGCGGCAGCACCCCCTGCACCTCTAGTTCCAGCACTTATGCCAACCACCTGACTAAGATAGTGATCATGATTGTGAAATGCTCTGGGAGATTATAGAGGCTATAAAAATAGAAAACTCAATAAAAGTGGGGGATGTCAACTATTCCCATATTGACTGGGTACATGTCACCTCAGGATGGGATGCAGAGATAAAGTTTCTAGACACCATTAATGACTGCTTCTTGGAGAGGCTAGTCCTGGAACCCACAAGAGGAGAGGCAATTCTTGATTTAGTCCTAAGTGAAGCACAAGATCTGGTGCAAGAGGTGAATATAACTGAACTGCTTGGTAATAGTGACTATAATGTAACGAAATTTAACATCCTTGTTGGAAGGAAAATACCAAAGAAGCTCACCACAGTAGCATTTAACTTCAGAAAGGGGAACTATACAAAAACGAAGAAGCTAGTTAAATGGAAATTAAAAGGTAACTACAAGAGTGAAATGCCTACAAGCCACAGGGAAACTTTTAAAAAAGAACATAACGGAGGCTCAAATTAAATGTATACTCCAAATTAAAAAAAGCACAGTTAGAGGACCAGAAAACATGGCTAAACAACAGAATAAAAGAAGTGGTTAGAGGCAAAAAGGCATCCTTTAAAAATTGGAAGTCAAATCCTAGTGAGGAAAATAAAAAGGAGCATAAACTCTGGCAAGTGAAATGTAAAAGTATAATTAGGCAGGCCAAAAAAAAATTTGAAAAGCAAAAGACACAAAACCTAACAGCAAGGAAGCCTGCCAAAAAATCAGTAGGGTCACTGGATGATCGAGATGCTAAAGGGAGCACTCAAGGAGGACAAGGCCAGTGCGGAGAAACTAAATGAGTTCTTTGCACCACAGGGGATGCGATTCCCACACTTGAGCCATTCTTTTTAGATGACAAATCTCAGGCCCTATCCCAGATTCAGGTGTCAATAGAAGAGGTTTTTGGAACAAACTGATAAATTAAACAGTAATAAGTCATGAGGACCAGATGGTATTCATCCAAGTGTTGTGAAGGCATTTAAATATGAAATTGTAGCACTACTAATTGTGGTATGTAACCGAACATTCAAATCAGCTTCTGTACCAGATGACTGGAGGATAACTAATATGATGCCAATGTTTAAAAAAAGCTCCAGAGGAATCATAGTATATCAGGGTTGGAAGGGACCTCAGGAGATCATCTAGTCCAACCCCCAAGGAGATCCTGGCAATCATAGCCCAGTAAGCCTAACTTCAGTACCAGGCAAATTGGTTGAAACTATAGTAAAGAACAGAATTATCAGATACATAGATGAACATGATTTGTTGGGGGAAGAGTCAACATGGCTTTTGTAAAGGGAAATCATGCCTCACCAATTTATTAGAATTCTTTGTGGGGGGGGTCAACAAACATGTGGACGAGGGTGATCCAGAGGATACAGCGTACTTGGACTTTCAGAAAGTCTTTGACACAGTCCTTCATCAAAGGCTCTTAAGCAAAGTAAGCAGTCATGGGTTAAGAGAGAAGGATCAGTTAGCTGGTTAAAAGACAGGAAAGAAAAGGTAGGAATAAAGGATCAGTTTTCAGAATGGAGAGAGGTAAATAGCTCCTACTTCACACCATGCACTCAACCTGTATAACTCATGCCACAGGATTTTGTGAAGGCCAAAAGAATAACGGTTCAAAAAAGAATTAGATAAGTTCATGGAGGACAGGTCCACCAATGGCTATTAACCAAGATGGTCAGAGACGCATCCCCATGCTCTGGATGTCCTAAGCCTCTAACTTCCAGAAGCTGGGAGTGGATGACCAAGGATGGATCACTTGATAATTGCCCTGTTCTGTTCATTCCCTCTTGAAGCATCTGGCACTGGTCACTGTCAGAAGACAGGATACTGTGCTAGATGGACCATTGGTCTGACCCAGTATGGCCGTTCTTATGTACATCTATATGAATTCTAAAGATGTGTCTTTCAAAGGCAGTAGTGGATGTCCCACTTTGCCTAGGGAATAATCCTGAATTGGCAAGGAGTGGCCTAAAACATGTAATGGGTCTTTCCACATTCCTAATTTCTATGAGCTAAAGGATCTGAGGATCTGAATGGATTACAAATTGAATATGAGCCAACTGTATGATGCAGTTGCAAAAAAGCCAAATATTATTCTGGGGCATGTTAACCAGAAGTATCATATGAGACATGGGAAGTAATTGGTCCATTCTACTCGGCATTGGTGAGGCCTCAGCTGGAGTATTTCCACAACTAGAGGTTTTTAAGAACAGGTTAGATAAACACACATCAGAGATGGTGCAGGTTTACTTGGTCCTGCCTCCATAGAGGTGGTGGTCTAGATGACCTCTCGAGGTCCCTCCCCACTTTATATTTTATGATTCCATGATCCCTCACATGGAAAAAAAAAACAAGAGGGGAAAGTGATTTGGTAAACTTGATGTGGTGAACTACCCAGAGTCGTCATCCTTTCAAAAATAAATAAGTTTGCAGGCCTACGGAAGAGATGGGGGTTGTGGATTTCCAACCACACGATGTCCTGAAATTCCAGGGAAATCCTACAGATCTCTTTGTATCTACTCCCCATACATCACTAATCCTGGCAGTTTGACTTCTATTAACTGTTGCCTCACCTTTGCCCTGTCCACCTGCTGGCAATGACACAGTTAGCATTAACTCCCACTGGAAAATGGCCAGGAAATGGTGCACAGAAAGTGGCTCTCTTCTTTTGCTCCTTCTTTCTAGGTTGTCCCAGACAAAGGCCTGGTCTACACTACGACTTTAATTCGGATTTATCAGCTTTAATTCGAATTTACCCTGTAACCGTCCACACAACGACGCTATTTATTTCGATGTAAAGGGCCCTTTAAATCGATTTCTGTACTCCACCCCGACGAGCGGAGTAGCGCCAAAATCGATTTTAACATTTCGAATTAGGGATAGTGTGGCCGCAATTCGATGGTATTGGCCTCCGGGAGCTATCCCACAGTGCATCATTGTGACCGCTCTGGACAGCAATCTAAACTCGGATGCACTGGCCAGGTAGACAGGAAAAGCCCCGCGAACATTTGAATTTCATTTCCTGTTTGCCCAGCGTGGAGAGCACAGGTGACCACAGATAGCTCATCAGCACAGGTAACCATGCAGGCTGATAATCAAAAAAGAGCACCAGCATGGACCGTGAGGGAGGTACTGGATCTGATCGCTGTATGGGGAGAGGATTCAGTGCTTGCAGAACTTCGTTCTAAAAGACGAAATGCAAAAACTTTTGAAAAAATCTCCAAGGGCATGATGGAGAGAGGCCACAATAGGGACTCTGAGCAGTGCCGCGTGAAAGTCAAGGAGCTCAGACAAGCGTATCAAAAAACAAATGAGGCAAACGGTCTCTCCGGGTCAGAGCCGTGGACATGCCGCTTCTACGCCGAGCTGCATGCAATTCTAGGGGGGGCTGCCACCACTACCCCACCTGTGATCGTGGATTCTGGGTCGGGGATAGTCTCATCAGCGACGCCTGAGGATTCTGCCGATGGGGGAGAGGAGGAGGAGGAGGATGAGGATGAGCTTGCAGAGAGCACACAGCACTCCGTTCTCTCCAACAGCCAGGATCTTTTTCTCACCCTGACTGAAGTACCCTCCCAAGACTCCCAAGCCAGTACCCAAGACTCTGACCCCATGGAAGGGACCTCAGGTGAGTTTACCTTTTAAAATATAAAACTTGTTGTAAAAGCAAACGGTTTTTAATGATTACTTTGCCCTGAGGACTTGGGATGCATTCGCGGTCAGTTCAGCTACTGGAAAAGTCTGTTAACGTGTCTGGGGATGGAGCGGAAATCCTCCAGGGACATCTCCATGAAGCTCTCCTGGAGGTACTCCGAAAGCCTTGCCAGAAGGTTTCTGGGCAGTGCATCCTTATTCCCTCCTCCATGGTAGGACACTTGACCACGCCATGCTTGCAGCAAGTAATCTGGTATCATTGCCTGACAAAGCCTGGCAGCGTATGGTCCCGGTGTTTGCTGGCATTCAAGCAACATCCGTTCTTTATCTTGTTGTGTAATCCTCAGGAGAGTGATATCACTCCTGGTAACCTGGTTGAAATACGGGAACTTAATTAAGGGGACAGAGGTGGCCGTTCCTACTGGGCTGTTTGCCTGTGGCGGAAAATAAATCCTTCCCTGCAGTTAGCCAAGCGCAGATGGGAAATTGGCCCTGATTTTTTCGCGTTTGGCTAGCAGGGATCTTCCCTGTTACCAGCCACGCGGTGGGGGGGGGGGGCGAGATTCCCCCAGAAAAATTGGGGGGGGGGGGGGCGGGGGCGGGGGGGGGTGGTTAGTTTGGTGTCTGCAGGGATCTTCCCTGATACCAGCCACACGGTGGGGGGGAGGGGTACAGCGATCATCCCAGAGAATTCATGGCAAGAGGGGGGGTGGTTAGTTTGTTTTCTGCTGCTGCTGCTGAATGTTAACAGAAAAACCGCAGCACTCTACAGGCTATGCTTGGTATGTGGGAAAGGAGGGCGCAGAAGCTGTAAGACAATGGCTTACCATGGCCGCATGCAAGCCGAATTCTGTTGCCCAGACCTGTGATCTCTAGCAGCAAAGCCACAGGCACTCAGCATTAAGAGGCAAAATGCGACCTTGCACAGAAATCACATGTGCTATGTAATGTGAATAGTGTTGGTCTCCGTGAAAGAGTATAAGCATTGTTCTGCAAAATGTAGCTTTTTAAACAATTCTCTCTTTTTTCCCCTCCCTACAGCAGCTGCAAATTCCTCAAGCCTCCCTCCTCCATCCCGAAGGTTATCACAGATAAGGCGTCGTAAGAAGAGAACGCGAGACGAGATGTTTTCTGAAATTATGGAATCCAGCCGCAGTGACAGAGCTCATCTGAATGAGTGGAAGGAAACAGTTTCAAAGTATAGGAAAGAAGCCAGTGAACGTGAGGACAGGAGGGACCAACGTGAGGACAGGAGGGACCAACGTGAGGAGAGGAGAGACGCTCGAGATGAGAGGTGGCGGCAGGAAGACCAGAGGAGGCAGGATGCAACGCTGGGGCTGCTGCGTGAGCAAACAGACATGCTCCGGCGTCTGGTGGAGCTTCAGGAACGGCTTCTGGAAAACAGACTGCCACTTCAGCCCCTGTTCCACCCTCCCCCCTCCCCATGTTCCGTATCCTCCTCACCCAGACGTGTAAGAACACGGGGGGGGGAGGCTCCGTACACCTTCCCATTCCACCCCAGTAGACAGCCCAAGCAAAAGGCTGTCATTTTTTTAACCTTTTCTTTGTGGCTTTTTCCTTCCCAGCAATCCTCCTCCCAAATACCACCCGGGTTCCCTCCCTCTTTTTCTAATCTATTAATAAAGAATAAATGATTTTTAAATGATAGTGACTTTATTTGGTTTGAAAGAAAGCTGGGGGAAGGGGGAGGGTGGGTTCCTTACAGAAAATGAGTCAAAGGGGGCGGGTTTTCATGAAGGAGAAACAAACAGATATTTCACACTGTAGCCTGGCCAGTCATGAAACTGGTTTTTAAAGCTTCTCTGATGCACAGCGCTTCCTGGTGTGCTCTTCTAATCGCCCTGGTATCTGGCTGCGCGTAATCAGAAGCCAGGCGATTTGCCTCAGCCTCCCACCCCGCCATAAAGGTCTCCCCCTTACTTTCACAGAGATTGTGGAGCACACAGCAAGCAGAAATAACAATGGGGAGATTTCTTTGGCTGAGGTCAGAGCGAGTCAATAATGATCGCCAGCGACCTTTTAAACGGCCAAATGCACATTCTACCACCATTCTGCACTTGCTTAGCCTGTAGTTAAACAGCTCCTGACTCCTGTCCAGGCTGCCTGTGTACGGCTTCATGAGCCATGGCATTAAGGGGTAGGCAGGGTCCCCAAGAATAACTACTGGCATTTCAACATCCCCAACGGTTATTTTCTGGTCCGGAAAGTAAGTCCCTTGCTGCAGCCCTTTAAACAGAGTAGTGTTCCTGAAAACGCGAGCGTCATGAACCCTTCCCGCCCAGCCCGCGTTGATGTTAGTGAAATGTCCCTTGTGATCCACAAGTGCTTGCAGCACCATTGAAAAGTACCCCTTGCGGTTTATGTACTCGGTGGCTTGGTGCTCCGGTGCCAAGATAGGGATATGGGTTCCGTCTATCGCCCCACCACAGTTAGGGAATCCCATTGCAGCAAAACCATCCACTATAGCCTGCACATTTCCCAGAGTCACTAACTTTCGTAGCAGCACCTGAGTGATTGCTTTGGCTACTTGCATCACAGCAGCCCCCACCGTAGATTTGCCCACTTCAAATTGATTCCCGACTGACCGGTAGCTGTCTGGCGTTGCAAGCTTCCACAGGGCTATCGCCACGCGCTTCTCAACTGTGAGGGCTGCTCTCATCTTGGTATTCTGGCGTTTCAGGGCAGGGGACAGCAAGTCACAAAGTTCCATGAAAGTGCCCTTACGCATGCGAAAGTTCCGCAGCCACTGGGAATTGTCCCAGACCTGCAACACTATGCGGTCCCACCAGTCTGTGCTTGTTTCCCTTGCCCAGAATCGGCGTTCCATGGATAGAATCTGCCCCATTAACAACATGATCTCCAAAGCACCGGGACCCGTGGTTTCACAGAATTCTGTATCCGTGTCCGTGTCCATGTCCATGTCAATGTCCTCATCATGCTTGTCGCTGCGTTGCCGCCGCCGCTGCCTCCTCGCCTCGTTTTTCTGGTCCTGGCTGAGCATAAACTCCACGAGAACGCGCGAGGTGTTTACAATGTTCATGACTGCTGTCTTGAGCTCAGCGGGCTCCATGCTTGCCGTGGTATGGAGTCTGCAGTGTTCACTCACCCAGGAAAAAAGGCGCGAAAATGGTTGTCTGCCGTCCGTTGCTTTCATGCAGGGAGGGAGGAGGGAGGGAGGAGGTGAGGCTGTACCCAGAACCACCTGCGACAATGTTTTTTGTCCCATCAGGCACTGGGATCTTAACCCACAATCCCAATGGGCGCGGGAGACTGTGGGAACTATGGGATAGCTACCCACAGTGCAACGGTGCAGAAATCGACGCTAGCCCCGGTACTTGGACGCACACCACCGAATTAATGTGCTTAGTGTGGCCGCATACATTTCGACTTTATACAACCTGTTTTTCAAATCCGAATTATATAAATTCGGATTAATCCCGTAGTGTAGACATACCCAAATACAATGATGTCTGTTTGACAACCCCCATCTCTTCCCTTATTTGCTTAGCTACACTGCACAGTTTAAATAGTGCAATGGTTCCTTGATACACATAAGTTTGCAATAACAAGAAACCTACAGACTATCTGGAAATGATTTATAGTATCCATATGAATTTCTGCTTATAGTTATTGGGGAATGTAAACCAAGTAAAAACAAACTGGCCCCAACTGTAACACCAAAGTAATCTTCAAAATCACTGAACATTTTTTGGAAAGAAACAAAAAACCATTGCTTCAGGCACACAAATTGGCACCAAGAACAGAGGATGAGATTAAATGAACTTGTTTGACAAACTGTGTTATACTCAGAGATTGGTATATATGAGAAAAGGTTACTATTGTGAACTTGGTGGGCAGCACCATGTCGTTTCCAAAAGAATTCCCCTGTGCCCAGATGTGAAACTGTCCAGAATTACATACGGAAGGCAGTGCTGTGATCTCAAACCCCGATATACCCCCTTCCAGAGATGACCACTTCAGAGAATGTCATTTGAAAATGTCAACTCCACCAATGCTGAATGAGGATTTAATGGGCACCTCCAATGCATTTCTATGCTAGAGCATTGCTCACCAACAATCATATGAGCTAACAGACTCCAATGTATTACAAAATTAACATCTTCGTTTGGAGAAGCTCATCTCAGGCTAGAAAGTGATCAGCCCCTATGGGGATGTGCAGAGGGGTGTGTGTGTGTGTGTGTGTGTGTGTGTACACAACATAAGCCCTGTACAGGGCTAGTGCTACAAACCACTCCAAAAGATGTGGGGAGGGGAAAGAGAAGCACTAGAAGTTGCCATTATATTATACATAAATATGGGAAGACAGCATAAGCATGCATTCCATATTGTACTTTGCTTCTTTAGTGGAGATTGCCATAATATCAAGTGGGTTTCAGACTGAGAATTTTTATTAGAGGCACAGCACTCAGTAAGATCTTTGTAGTATATCTCTGACAGTTAAGGATAGGGGAAGATACCACTGATCATTTTAGTGGTAATGATGGCCTTATAATCATATTACTGCTGCCCAGGGAACAGATTACTCACAAAATCTATCGAGCACTGAATAGTGACTGAACATTTCTGTAAGAGAGCATGAAATAAAACAATAGAAAGGAAAAGGAAGAGAGAACAATTCTAAGCTAAAAATCTATCAACAGAAATATGGAAAACTGGGGGGAGAAGGAGGAGGTTATTTTAAAACTACTCATATAAGCTTCAGCTTAAATATTGAATGCATGGTTGTAATACATCAGGCACCATGGCTTCTGCAGTCATATTCCACAAGTGTCTTTGAAATGCAAGGATTTTATTTAATAAATAATTAGGAGCATAGGAATTGCAATGCCTGATCAGTCCAATGATTTACTCTTTTCTCCAACAGTGGTTAATACCAGTTGCTTCAGAGGAGGGGGTAAAAGCTCCATGAAGGACATTTATGCAGTCATGTGGCATCAATTTATTTGTATAATGGAATTATGGTATTTTCAATGTATTAGCCTTTTTTCATGTATCCTAAAATCTTGTTTGCTTTTGTGACCATCACTGCCAATGTAGCAGATGTTTTCACTGATCAGTCCACAGAGTTGCCGATTGTTACATTTTATTTAGAACTCATTATTGTGTGCCAGGAGTTCAAGTTGCTCCTGCTCACACACACTACACTGTACTTGTCTACAACATATTTAATCTAACATCCTGTTGCCCAATCAACACTTTCTAAAGTTCTTTGTAGTTTGTATAGTCTTGATTAGCCTAAGTAATTGTGTTTCTCTTCACCTTGCCAGCAAGAGAGGACTATCTTTCCATTGCTTGTGTATGCATTATGCTGCAACTAGTGAAATTTGCTACTGGAATATTCTGTTAAGTAGAAGAAACTCAAGATGGCACTAGAGAGCTGGAAAAGAGAGTGGTCCTCAAAAGCACTATAAATATCCTTTGTCAGTATGTTGATAATCCCATCACTGCAGAGACGCATCTAAAATTAACAACAAATAATTCTGTCAGTATAGAATGTTTGTTTGTAGTTGCACATCTCTTGGTCTGCAGGATATACAGTATTCAATGTTTAAAACATAAGCATGAAGACTTTATTAAGCAGGCTCTAATCTGGGCCAGTTACCAGAAAAGTTAATACCAGAGTGAAAACTAATTTTTAATCCCCATTTTTGTTGTGCATTTAACCTGATAAAAATAAGGATCATTCTGGATGCTTTGGGCTACATCAATAGACAAGGACAAAGATGTGCAAGATTTTATTAATAAAATCATTTTTATTAATTAAACTATACTACTTTTATTTCAGATGACTTTAGAAAACTTAAGTACTGTACATTTTTTAAAAGGGAAGTATATTTCTGCTTATGTACAGCTTCCTTTTAGTTCAATTTAGATACAGAAGTCTTCAACAATGCCTTAAACTGTTGTGTAGCACTGGTATGTGCTGTTTAACAGCAGTTGCTTTCCATCCCAGGGAGGGCAGCATTTAAATAAGTGAACTTATCCACATTCTCTGCAGCTCTTTCTTTGCATGTAATAAACACATCCAGGATGTATTACACACCCACCCACTGTAGATATCTGTGTATCTATAAACATGCACAAACTAAATTTGATTTACTAAATTTTGAGGTGATTTGAGATCCTCTCAAATGAAAGGCCTTATATAAATATAATTTAATACTTAATATGTCCCATCAATAGCTTTTTCTCAACAGTTCATTTTTAATTGGTATATCTAGACCTTATAGCTCTTAAGACCAGGCAGCATCTTGCAGAATTCTCTCTGCTTCAATGTAAGCTGTCTAAATTCCGGCCAAAGAACATGCTAATTTAAAGGTTAATCCAAAGGCTCTTGAACATCGGTGCTGGAACTAAGGGCTGGTCCACACTAACCCCCCACTTCGAACTAAGATACACAACTTCAGCTACGTTATTCACGTAGTTGAAGTCAAACTATCTTAGTTCGAACTTACCGTGGGTCCACACGTGGCAGGCAGACTCCCCCGTCGACTCCGCGTACTCCTCTCGCCAAACAGGAGTACCGGTGTCGACGGTGAGCACTTCCGGGATCGATTTATCGCGTCTAGACAAGACGTGATAAATTGATCCCAGAAGATTGATTGTTTACCGCCGGACCCGGAGGTAAGTGTAGACGTACCCTAAGGGTGTGGGGGATGCTGCTGAACCCCCTGGCTTGAAGTGGTTTCCATTATATCCAGGGTTTATAGTTTGGTTCAATGGCTCTCAGCACCCTCACTATACAAACTGTTCCATCACGCCTGCTCTTGAAGTCAGTGAGAATCTTTCCCATTTGTTCAGACTCTCAGTTCCAGCCATAGAGGAAAAGCTGGGTTTTTTTTAAACAAAAAAAGAGACAGCCTTTCTATATAAGATACTGTTTTCTGATCAGAGCAGGTGCTTAAGACTTTAAAGCTTTAATGCTGATTAGAAGAAAAAAGTCTGTCCTCAAATGCTTTTGCATATCTTCAAATAATCTGCTATCAGAGTGTGTAGAGTTTGGGCTGAAGCGACAGGCATGCTGAGAGATGGTACCTGTTTTAAGATCAGAGAGTGCTTTAGGATCTATAGTATATTCAAAATAATTTAAACCAAAGTAAAAAAAAAAAAAAAAAAAACGCAGCAAAAATGTTAGAGATATTCTCCATTATTTCACTTATACATGGTTATAAAATGTTAGAACTTAGCTGCCAGGACTGGAGCCTAAGGGGGGAGGACACTCTGATGTGTCCTTCTATCATAAGAGATACCTGGTCTCCTTAAGCTTTCAGGACCCATCCCTGACACAATTCTAACCTGACATGCAGGGTATGAAGCAGAGTAATGTAACAAAGTGGTTCTGGACTGTCTGGCTAGACATTTACACTGTTGCCTTAGAACTACTATCCAACACCCCCTTCCCTCCACCCCCAGATTTCTCCCTCAGTCCTGCCCATTATTTACAATTCCTTGCTCATCGTTTGGCTGTTAGGCTAGTTCTGAGTGTCATTGTGCCAGAGGGGTTGAGGGACGACACCCGAATAACGGGTATGAGCAGAGAGACTGAGATGCACAGTCCATTGAGCTTAAAAATGCAGTCAGAAGGATAAAGAGATGATCAGAGGGATTTGAGAGACTCAGGCAGAGGGCTCGAGAGATGCCGTGAAACTCACCTAATAGTGTAACCCTGCAACCCCCAGTATGCTATTTTTATACTCCTTGTAGTTATGGAGTAAAAGAATGCATTAAAAACAGTTCTCAGATCTGGTATAGTGTTTTGATACATAATATAACTTCTATATATGTTTATTAATGAGGCCTGCTCACTTGTTTTGGCTGCCATGTGTTAAAAGAACAATCCAAACCAAATTCAGAAGTGATGGATAAATAGTGTTAACTATGTGTTGGTAAGTGGATGTTTGTAGCATTGTTGTAGCCATGTTGGTCCCAGGACAGGAGAGAGACAAGGTAGGTGACATAATACCTTTTACTGGACCAACTTCTGTTGGTGAAAGAGACAAGCTTGTGTGAGCGTCACGAAGCACTTTCTCAGGCAGGCGAAAGTAACCACAGTAAGTGGATGTATAGGTCTGAATGTAAAACAGTCTAAGATGGTCCAACTTTCATGTTGAGGGGCCCATATAAGGTGATACATCCCCATTTAGATTCCTTTAGATTCACAGAATATGGCACTGAAACACAAACCCACATTTTGCCCCATACAAGACTTCCCTGTCCAACACTACTATAGAAAAATCTATCAGCTGCCAACACTAGGATTAGATCAGAAGTGCAGGGCCATGCATTCAAAGTATACCTCCTCTCCACTCGCGCTGTTGGGTCCACTCCTATGATCCAGCAGCAATGGCAAAGTGAAATGAACACCTCCTAAAATCCCACATTTCAGCCTAACTAGTCTTCATCCACAGCAAAGTCCCCCTTTAAACTCTTTTAAATGGTCTAGAGTCCTAGGAGGAACCAAAGGTGAGGCAACCCTCATGGGATCACCTAAATGCAGTCGGAAATATAAACCTTTAAATAATGGAGTTTAAAATAGAAATAGCTACAATTCTGGGAAACTATATTTGTAAAGCCAGAGGGAATACACAAAAGACTTCAAGCAGTATGGAGTTTACATATCTTACAGAGCTAAACCACTACCCCACAGCACAACATTAATTATACTCTATGCTAAAACAGAGATATACTCAGAGCCCTGCGTGGATACAAATTTATATCAGCGGATATAAATCAGTATCCGGGACAGGTTGCCGCTTGAGGGGATCCACCTGAGGTGAGTGCCCCCCTGGATACGGCACCCCAAAACCCCTCCTGTGTCCCAACCCCCTGCCCCGCACCCCCTCTCACACCCAAACTCCCTCCCTCTTAGTTAACCGGCAATTTTCAGTTACCAGCACCCCCAATTCAGTATTATAACTGAGAACTAGAAGAGGAGATATCCTGGACTACACAAACAGATAATAGCCTGATGTTGTGTTCTAAAAAGCTGAAATTCTGTTCAGTTACATTGGTGTAAATTTGGAGTACAAATGGAGTTATTCCAGATTTTACATAGGTGTAACTGAGAAATGAATTAGGTCCTAACTATTTACATTTATGTATAATAACAGTAGCTAAACTGCATTGTTTACCACCTTTGAAATAAAAAACTTTTAACAAGAAAACTTGGTGGTCAAGCAGTTCACATAGGTAAGAGTCAGGAATGTCTCAGTGAAGCTTCAAGAAGATAGACAGCAAAGATCAAAATCATGGTTAATGCAAATGTGGAGTAAGAAACAACCATGGCAAATGGAAAAAGAATTGGAGAGTAGTCCGACTGATTAGTTATTCCAAAACACAAAGCTGAGTTGAAGACATGAATAAAGCGTTGATGGAGAGCCTTTGAAAGATTAGACACTGTCATGAAGAGGAAAATTGCCTCGCCTTAAAACTACATTTTGCACCAATGTTCTAATAGCAATGGCATAAGGAGGCAAAGTTGAAATCTGGGCAGCACAGGTTGGGAAAATATTCACTATTCTCTGAGTGAAATGGAAAGGAAGGAGAACATACAAACTGACTGGAGACCAACAATGGAGAAGAATAATTTCAAGCTGAGCCACTGTAGAAAACTAACATACGGTATAGGGGATCACCCTATTCTCTGGGGAAGTTGGTATACACAGCATGTGCCATTTTGCAGATCGAAGTTCAAATTAGAATTCTGATGTTTTCATATATTATATATACCATCAGGAAGGAGAATGGAGTAGTATCCCCACCTCACTGATCTTATCCCATTCAAATTGACTTGTTCAGTGTAGACTGGATATAGAGGGTAGACAGCCCAGATAAATTGGGTAGAGAGGTCAGCTTTATGTGGACATAAAGTCAAGTATGAAGACAGGACTAATATGATGAGACCAACATAAAAAAGAAAGGCACAGAATGCCTACTATAATCTATCGCTATCATAGATCAGTACCATTCTAGAAGAATTAATAGATAGAAAAGCTGTTGGTGTTAAATGAAAGAGCTATGTTCCCCTAAATTTCTCCCCATAAAATCATCCTCCAAAACCACATGAGAGATTTGCAATTAGTGTTTAGTTCCTTGAGGTGCTCAACTCCCCCCGCAGTCAGAAAGAGTGATCAGTATCTCACATGGTTGGGCCCTTCTGTTTTTTAAACATTCCCTTCTGAACGTTTATGTAAAAAAAAGGCAGGAATAAAACAATTTACTAAAATAAAAATAAGAGAGCAGATGATTATTAACAGGAGATCAATGTTATGCTCTTTAATGTTTCCATATTCCACCACAACATAATATTCACTGCACTTATTTCACTTTGAGCATTGCATTTTCATCATCATAATTGCCTGCTGTGTACAGAGATCCAAAGAGAATTTAGAAAGATGTCTGTTATTATGGTTTTATACATAACATGTTGAATTCTATTTTGTGATTAGAATGGTGGATTAATTTGAATGGTAGCTATTAGGATAGTCCAAAATTATATTCTTAAATTTTCAGAGGCATTTATGATCAGTATCTCAATGATAAAGGGCCAACTATTATTCCATTTCCCAAATCTCAGGCTAGCCATCATGTTAATTTCAGGCTAAAGTCAGAAATGTAAAACCTTAGGAACAACTTCCAACATTAGAATCATGACGTTCCAAGACCTCAAAAAAAGATGTTTCATCCAGTCTAATTGCATTATATTCCAAGGTCTCAGGGAATAGTAAATAAAAAGTTGGCCATGGTTAAAATGGCTGAGGAAACTTAAAACGTTTTTCTTGGCTATACACCGCTACTAAACAATATAGGCTAAGATTTGTAAAATTTTGCATCCTCATCATTTGTATGGCAGTTATATGCACAACTGCAATAAGTGTATGTGCACCTTTACCAGTTAGGTGTATTTGCATGACATTTCCTATAATTACATGCATGGTCATGGTAATCACTCACATGCACATTTGTACGTGAAGAGTTCAAAAAGTTAATCCATTGACCTCAGCGGGGCTGCATAGGTGTAACATAGGGCAGGGGACTGGCCACATGTGTTCTGCATTTCTATTTTTGCAAAAATCAAGCCCTTTTTAATTGAGCAACTTCTTATCTGTGATGTGTTTTTATATGATAAGAAAAAGAAGCATTGTTTTATTAGACACAAACACGCAGATATATTCCTCATTCATAATATTGTACTGGGGAAAAAAATAGAACCATGTTTACACACAGGCTCATGGTTAAATTAGCCAACTAAGTTTAAAGAGAGGCCTAATGATGAGCTCAATTAACCAGCAACTCGCCCTTAGGAAAAACAGGTATTCATAGAGCATTGCTGAATGCCAATGCACACATTTTAAATGTCAACTAATTTTTTTAAAACATGGTTAATGCAAAACTCAAGTCAAGAATTCAATGGGAGGAAGGCAATTTACACCAAGTGAGGATCTGGCCCTCACACTGGAATCTGAATTTTTCCACAGTGCACAGAGTGGGGAGGAGGGGGATTGGCTGGTAAGTAAGGACTCATCCCTAACCAACAGGTTTGCTGAGGTTTGTGAACCTTTGGGTGAGCCTGGATTGAGTTTAAAGTAAACCTTGGCCCGATGTATGGCTTAAAGAGGAAATCATGCGATACCTGGGGCTTGGTACTGCAGAGTACAGGTATGGAATGTCATGCATATGTCCATCCATGTCAGTGGCAAGGCTCCCATTGGCACTGGCTCAAAGCCTTGAAGTACAAGATAAGAAGTGACAGAGAGCTTAGGGGAAACTCAGTTCCATACAGATAAACAGGCTATTGTGTACCCACATAATTACTCCTGCATAATTACAGCTGTTAAGGCCAAAGAGGAGAGTGTATTCCAACTACTTGGAGTACTGAGGGTCACACAAAAGGCCATATCTCCCACACATTTAATTTACCATGTCCTTTTTGCTATGCACCCTTCAGAATAAGGGAATAGGTGTCTATGGGTATGTCTACACTGCAATTAGACATCCACAGCTGGCCCATGCCAGCTGACTTGGGCTAAGGGACTGTTTAATTGCAGTGTAGACATTTAGGCTCAGGCTGCAACCCAGGTCCTAGGATGCTGCAAAGGTGGGAGGATTGCAGGGCTTGGCCTGCAGACCAAGCCCGAACATCTACACCACAGTTAAACAGCCCCTTAGCCTGAGCCCCACAAGTCTGAGTCACCTGGCACGGGCCAGCTGCGGGTTTTTAATGGCAGTGTAGACATACCCACTGGGGCTTCAGATTCACTGAGCTCAGTGTGGGGACTATGCCTAAGCCCATATCTTACTCACCCCCCCACACTTGCCCTTTGACTTTCTGCTTCATATGAATCCTGAGCCCAAAGCAAAGCAAAAAAGAAAAGGTTCATTAAGCATTGCACACTGGACCCACCAAGCTTCATAACTACAGTGGACACCACTGAAAATTCAACATTCCCTACCACACAGACTCCTGCAATAGCCTTGGTATCTTAGGCTTAGAAGATACTACAAGAGGAGGTTATTTACAATAATGTTCTGGACTGAATTAATGTAACATGAATAAATTACATACTCCTTACTAAATGTTAAGCCTATTTTGGAGTCACATACAATACTGGTAAAGTATGCATAAGTTGCATCTCAGACTTAGAGGGGGAAAATGACATTGAAAACATACAAAATTATTATTTTTCCCTATTTCTTTACTATTGTAGGTTTCTTTGATGCTAATAAACAGAAAATTTGAATATTCCAGCAATGTGAACCTCCTGAAAGTTAAATCATTGCTATAATAAACCTCATGTTGCTTACATGCTACTTTGTTTTATGCTTGTAATGAGACACTGTGAAAATGCAAGTGAACTTGACCTCGCCCTAATCTTTGGACTTGCAGAATGATCTGTGCTTGAAACTTCCTCACATTTCCTTTCATGTGCCAGATCAAGACTGAGACCAATCAGATAAAGCAGCGTGTCCTGAAGGCTTGACTCTCAGCTGTCCAGACAGTTAACCCGACCTATGGAAAAATTAGACAATCTGTTTTCTTTGCAGACTTACAATTGCTATATCGCATTATAGGACACTAATTTCCCAACAGTGTATACTTTGAAGCTGACAAGTGTTAAGCTATGATTAAAAAATTCAAAATGAATCCATGTATCTGTCACTTAGTTAACCCCGTTTGCACGGGTGACCAAAACTGGAACCCATCTGTCAACAATTTATATAGAAGTTAGGTACTGTTGAGACCTCATAGTGAGGTGAATGGGTTAACTTTCTCATTGCTAGAAGATCAAATGAAGATTTTGACTCAAATCATGTAAAACGGAGATAAGTCTAAAGGAAAGTAGAAGATTCAATTATATTGATCTCAGGGAAAGAACCACAGAGCAATACAGTAAATATGAAAACAAAATCAATGAGCACCTTCAGTTGATGGTGTCCAAGAAGTCATGAGTATTCTGTAGTCCATTTGAGAAAAATTATTTTATCAATTACATAAAATATTTACCAATACTAAAGAACTAAATTCAAAACATTTTCAGTAATCACTGGTTACATAAAAAATCTGAAACAGTTGCTTAGTTCAATCTAGATTAAATCCTTATTTGGGATTCCTTTGACCAAAAAAAAGTCCATTTGATGTTTGTGTATAAAATCTTTTGGTGTGCTCTCTTTTTGTTTATTTATTTATTTGTTGAGGCTAGGGGAAGGCCACTTATGATTTGCTCACTAAACACTTACATGTATATGTGTAACTTTCCCACATTCAGAGTTCCATAGGACTACTCACATGCAAACTTATGTACCTCAATGTTTGCAGGATTGGGGCTTTAAAGGTTATCACAATACCTTACTTTTTGTAACATGCTATTTTTAATTTTTTTCCAAGAACAGAGTAAGTCATTCAGATAAAGTAAGGAATAGGTTTTACTGGACAACTGTATAATCAACCAACAGTAGTCCACTACTTCACTAATTATTTCATATGGCCAATGTCAGAAGTGTACTGAATTTAAGCAAATGCAGAATTAAGTAAGGGAATCAACTTCAGACTGGGGAAGCATTATATTTTACCCCAAGAAAAAAAATCAGAGCAAAACCCAACAACAACACGCTTAACACCTGTAATTTATTTCCTAATTTAATTATATTTCAGAAGCCACCATTGCATTGCATTTCCTCTCTCTCCCAGCAGCAGTAAGAAAAGGGACAAATTAGAAAACAGAATCCTTTATCTGTGGTTTTGTCTCATAAAACACCATGTTAATTTCAATGAAAGCACAAGTTGAGAATTATAGCAGCTGGCCCTTAAATATATGGAAAAATAGTAGCAGTTTTACTGCCATATGAATTTTTTTTCAAGACTTGTAATGCCCATGATAACATGTGCAAGTTTCTCTAAAGAGGTGCTCTGTATGCATATGTTCAATGCCTAGATAAATGTTAGGGTTTTTATAAAGCAGCAGAAAAAATGGGTTTGTAAAGTCCTGGTATCTTGAATGTCTACTAAGTTACCCACATTGCTTACAATATCTTACACATATTTATCCTCCCCTTTTGAAAAAAATTGGAAATTTAGTTTTTTATTTTAGACTAGGGAAGGCAATGGGAGAATTTTTTTTTGAAGTTGGGTAGCCATATTCATTCAAATTTGTATATGAAATTATCATGATGTGCAAAAATTGGGTAACAGTTGCACACAAATCAGTAATTAGGTGAATTTGCACATGCAGCTGATTTACATGTATATGTACAATAATTTTGATATCCTTTGCACATTTTTCCATAGTGGGCAATACATGTTTAGGGTATGCCTACACAGCAAAAAATGACTGGCGGCAGCACGTCTCAGAGTTGGGTCAACTGACTTTGGCTCGCGGGACTCACACTGCAGGGCTAAAAATAGCAGTATAGATATTTAGCCTCAGGATGGAGAAGGAGGGTCTCAGAAACTGGACTCCATCCTTAGCCTGAATGTTAACACGGCTATTTTTAGCTCTGCGGACCTGGGCTCTGAGAATTTCTGCCATTTTTTTCCTGTGTAGATGTATCCTTAGATTCACAGAGTTGTACTAATTTTAAAGTTACTTAAGATGAGAAATTAAATCCCTTGTTAGAAGTATGACACCAAAATTATGGTATTAAAAGTTGCTAAAGAAAGATAAACGTAAATGTGATTACAGTCATTTATATATAGTAATTAGAACAAATTTTCCAGATGAATTTGTTGCAGTGTTTATTTATGAAAGAAAATGACACCTTTAGATTTAGTAACAAAGTTGTGAAATTTATTTGGATGTTGTTACATGTTTTGTTTCTTTTCCATTTACTTGTACTAACTATAATGAAACACAATTGTATATATTCTATATAGTACCAACCTAACAAGTTGCCTGCATGTGATCAGGATATAAGCACATTTTTCTAGATCCTATGGGAGAAGAATCTAGGAATAACATGAAAAATATTTTAAATTGTCACCTTATGAACTGAAGTGGCTGTTCTTCTTTGTTTCTTTTACTTCTGATTTTTATAAGTGAAATACTGACACATGCCATTTCTTCAGGTGCTCTTTCCCTATATTGATATATGCCAAGATAGGTTTTTGTCCTTGTGACATTCAGATCCATTCAAACTCCACAGACTTCAATATAGATAGGATCAGGCATAGAAAGAAGTGTTTATTTACTATTGACCCCTAAGGACTTTATTGTAAAGTAAAATAATATCTAGTACTTTATATGTTCTAATCACTTTACAAACATTAATTAATTCTCAACTGTGGAGCAGCTAGATATATGTAAGCATTATCCCTATTTTACAGATGGGGAAACTGAGGCAAAGGGGAGCTAATAGACTCAAATCCATACAGTGAGTAAGTGGAAGATACTGGAAAGATCATAAAGCAAAAAAGAGGGGAAATGGAAGAAGGCTGTATAAAAAGGCAACACAACAAAAATTTGGGAGCATGCAAGAAACATGCACAGAGAGAAAGTAAACAGAGTGAATTTTTCAAAAGATGACACAAAGTCAGCACAATATTGTCCTCTGTCTTCTCTCAACTCTGCCAGTAATGTAGGAGATTCACCAGCCCACTCCCCCCACACAGACTGTCTGAAAGCTTGGGGAGGTGGGTGTTGAACTCTACTACTCACTCATTCAATGGCAACAAACCTTTGTTAACACAGAGTTAAGGTTGCCCAGTGACAGCTTATGCCCTTCAGAACGTTGAGTTCTGAAGTGACTTGTCCAAGATTCCCCAGCAGCCCAATGGCAGAGCTAGGAATAGTCCTAGTCTAGTGGTCTTTCCAGATGGCCACAGGGTTGCTATGTACTCAGCGATCATCCCCACTCCATAAATTTTGTTATAGTGCAATGGGGATGATGGTCATGCTTTGAAATATTTGCAATATGTAGTTGATAACAGGGCTGAGAGAAATCTCATCCATGTCTGAGGTCCCAAACCTTGACAGTTTTATTACATGGTTGTTACAGTAACATTAAGTGTGTGAGAGAAGACTGCAGTATCTCTTTCTTCACTCCTGCCCCACAACACGTAGCTTCTTCCCCCCCCCCCATTTCCAGCTCCCCTCCCCTTTCCAGTTCATTAAGCCATTAGTTGGTACAGTAGAAGCTATTAACATGTAAGAAGTTGTTCCTTGTGGTCTCCTGCCCTATGCTTCAGCGAATAAATACCACAGGCAGCTGCTTAAGGAGGGCCACAAACTACCTTGGTTATGTAGCCAAGGTGCATGCTGAGCTGGGCCCCTTGCTCCTACTAACCACCCCCAGGTGGGACTCCTGCCCCTGCTTCAGCCAGGTTTCCCCAGCCATGCCGCAGGCCCACTCACTCCTCCCCTCCTCCAAACTAGCCCCCCACTCTGGCCAGTCTCGCACCTGATACAGGGGTGTTGTGTATCTTCACTATTTATTTTCTGGATTTCAGATTAAATTTGCATTACTTTCAATTCACCCTTCACTCAGGCCCAGATCCAGGCTCACATGGAAGAACAGGGAGAGGGGCTCAGACACTCCAGGGAGGCAGGGACCCCAACATCCCAGCTTATAGGGGAGAGAACGGAAGAGGGCCTTGGACCCCCCAGATCCTGCACACAAAGAAGGGGAGAACATGAGGCTGACAGACAGGCACCCCTATCTTATTCTCCCCCAGTCCACCTGCCAATCACCCCTATGTGTGCTCATCACCACTGTGACGTTGTGCAGTCTATATGGTTTTATAAAAACTTGATAATAAGTCAATATAATATAACTGAGATAGTTTTAGAGAAAATACGGTAATAAGTGAATGTAACGTAACTGGGATATGCTTCATGCAAAAGGTCTCTTGTAAGGTATCATTACAAAGCTTATAATCTACTGAGTGTGATCATCTGATTTGTATAAATATACCACTCTTGTATCTAAAACTAGAAATATAAAATGTAACTCTGAGGGCCTATTGTAATTGTGTAAAGTGTGGACCATTAATGATGGTTTGGAATCTTGATGACTCCCATTGTCTGCAGATGGCTGTATTTACCTGTGAGTCTTCCTGTATATGTGTGTGCTGGCAAGTGAGTAATGAAGTCTTGCAGTGACATGTGATCATGTCACCTGAACTGGAATCCATCTTTAACCTGGTGCTTTTCCAGTGAGTGGAGGGGGGTGGAAACCCAGAGGGACAAAGAGTTCCCGCCTTATGCAAAAGATATATAAAGGGGGGAAGAGAACAAAGAGAGGGAGGAGCCATCATGAAGAATCCCCTAGCTACCACCTGAGCTGCAACAAGAGCTGTACCAGGGGAAAGAATTGTGCCCAGGCCTGGAAGATGTCCAGTCTGAGAAAAACTTACTGAAGCATCTCTGAGGGTGAGATTATCTGTATTCAGTTTGATTAGGCATAGATTTGCGCATTTTATTTTATTTTGCTTGGTGACTTACTTTGTTCTGTCTGTTACTACTTTGAACCACTTAAATCCTACTGTCTGTATTTAATAAAATCACTTTTTATTTAGTAATTTACTCAGAGTATGTATTAATACCTGTGGGAGCAAACAACTGTGCATATCTCTCTATCAGTGTTATAGAGGGCGAACAATTTATGAGTCTGCAGGGTAAAACGGATTTATCTGGGTTTAGACCCCATTGGGAGTTGGGCATCTGAGTGCTAAAGACAAGCACACTACTGCGAGCTGTTTTCAGGTAAACTTGCAGCTTTGGGACAGGTGATTCAGACCCTGGATCTGTGTCTGGAGCCAGACAGGAGTGGCTGGCTCAGCAAGACAGGGTGCTGGAGTCCTGAGCTGGCAGGGAAAACAGAAGCAGGGGTAGTCTTGGCACATCGGGTGGCAGCTCCCAAGGGGGTTTCTGTGATCTAACCCGTCACAACCACCTCTCATCTGAGCTCCCCAACCCTCTCACCTTCCCTACCACCAGCCATTCCCATTTATACCCCTCCTGTTTATACAGTCTCAATTTGAAGAGCTGGGGTAAGGAAGGAAGATGATGGGCAAACCCTGGAAGCTGGAGAGATAAAGAGAACATGAGCCAAAACACGTGTCATAGTAAAAGGTGGGGGTGGAGGGGAGGGTGGAAAAGGGGAAATTTCAACTCTTCCAGTCTGTGTTTGGAACCTAACAGCTCTGGTTAATGCTACTTACCTGTCCCTTGCCTTTCTTCATGCGGCCTGAGCCAAATTCTGCCTTCAGTTGCTCATGTGCAAAAACACTGACTTGGATGGCCTTGGTTAAAGGAAGAAAGTCTGTTGTAAGGATTTTGTTAGATAGTAAGAATAAAGCAAGATCCTTTTGTTGTCTGAGATTTAACTTAAATAATACATATCACTAAAGGCCTCTTATAGAGTTGGATTCTGCTCTCACTGAAGTCAAAGGCAAATCTTCCAGTTAGCTTCCAGAGGGACAAGAATCAGGCCATTTGTCTATAAATAGTGCACATGGAACAAAGCAAACTAGCAAAAGTGTCCTCCATCACCTGATGAGCGTTGCCTGACCCAATTGTGGGTCATGGACATGTACATTTTTAATTTAAAAGCTATGTCAGAAGGATTACTTGATTCCTGATACAGCATTTAAATAAATCTACATATCTGTCAAAACTAACTCCAGAGACTAAGTGGGAGGATGGAATTAATACAGTGGCAAAAGTTAATTTTACATTAACATTCATGACAAACTGGGTTCTGGGTATTATTTTTTTAAACTCAATGTATATTAAAATTATTCTTTTGTTAATCTAAAATAGTATCCTTTTTGGAAATAATATATTTCTGCTGGATCTTAAATTTCTTTTGCTACAATTACATTTTGTACTTCACCCAAGGAAGCTCAAAAAACTGTACAAACTGTGTTATTTGGAATATTATCTCACTCTTAAAGGGACTGAAAAGTAAAACCAAACTAGAGCCATAAGGTTATTTCACTATAACCACACTTACTCATTGCACGCCTTCCGCATGCAGCAGATGTTTCTTGGAAAGATAGGCTTGTTGCTTTCCAGAATGCTACTTGATGCTTAATGTCATTCACTGATGCAAAAGCCATCTTTTTTGTAGCAAGTGATTAATGTGCTACACGATTTTTGCAGGAGAACAGGAGCCATGTATCTTACAGAAACTTTTTTTAAAAAGTTCTGCTGGCTTTGAAGTGTAGATGCAAGTATGCGCCTGGGTGGTGACTGATAACCCCATCTAAAAGCTTGCTTTGACCATCTGCTCATTGGGTCATATGTTTTTCCTATTAAATGGTCTCTACAGAATGCCCCAGAATTCAAGCACTGAAGATCTACAGGAACAGTGCGTACGACCTAAATAAGTCCTTTTTGAAATTAACTGACTCTTGCTGTTCAATTTGTTCTCACACCACAGTCTAGGGCTACAGAAACTGTCTCGCAAAGCCACTTTGCTGTCTCTCCAGGATGATTTTTGAAATGGTGACAAATGTTGTTAGGAAAATATCTCTAGCTCCATGTTTCAAGAAAATTACAGCATGCAGAGTAGGGAAGCTGGTCAAAAAATAGGACTGTTACTATTTTTGTTGGGGGGAAATGTTGCAAAATGTAAAGTGTAAAGCATGTGTTAAATAGAGTGGGCATGCTATATCACACACAAGTGAAAGATGTGCATAGGCCAGTGGATTCTGATCTGGGAGAGCTGAAGATACTGGAGAACTGATGGCAGCTCCCAGTAAAGGGTCATATTTTGCCTCTTAGTCTTCCCCATTGTGTCAATAGTGATTATATAATGATCTGGCAAGCCGATTTTTAAATCTATTATACACTAATAGTACATCAAGTCAGCATGTAAGTGTGGATGTGTGAAAATAAGCTGGAAGAACAGAATCCTATCCCAACCCATAAGCACACCATGGAGCAGCCATGCAACTCTTCCGTAGCTGCTGCCTCTCCTCATCACCTATGTATGGGTGCGGGGTTTGTTTTTGTTTCTTCTGTGTGCAGCCAATGGTTCTATTTAAGAGTACATCCAGGGGGCACCTCCCCTAAGTTCCTCTCTGCACAACTTTATACAGAGTCAATTTGAAGCCAGCCTCCATGGCATGCAAATTATACAGAATGTCAACTCCATGTCTAAGTATTCAGAATGCTCTTGCTTACAAGTGTTTCATACCTTTAAAAAAAACATAGCAACAATAATCCTATCAGGGCCATATTGTGAACCCCTTACTTCTGTTGGTAAGCAGGTAATTACATGAGCAGACCAACTGAAGTCAATGGGACTCATCATGCTTGTGGTTGTAAGAAGTTTACAATCTGGCCTGAAATGACTAATTAAATAATGAATCGGAAAGAGACTGAAAAACTTCCATTATATTAGCTCCATTTTCTCCGAAAGAGCCACAAATCTGATTTTAAAAAAGGAAAGAAAAAATGAAACCCTTGTAATACAGAAAATGTATTAGAACGTATTTAAATTAAAAATTGATTATAGATACAATGTATCTGTGGTTAGGAAATGAAGCATTTAATTGAAGTAAAATTCAAAAGAGATGAAATGTGGCATATAATAGAGTTGCTGGAGGCAGCATTCTTAAGCTGACCAGACTTAAGTATGGTTATTTTGGTGTCCCACTGATAGGATTTGATTTATTTATTTTTTAAAAAGATTTTTCAAGAGACTTAATTTCATAAGTTGTATTTGAAATCTAATTTCAGGATCAATTACTTTCTGTATCACTGGGTGGTTTCATGTAAAAATATATTCATAGTAATGCAAATTTTATGTGTTTAGATTTTATTTGAATGCCTAATCAGGAATATGTGCAAACACAACAGAATAAAAGTGGTAGTGCTTCTCTGGGTTGAATGAACAGGGATCAGCTAATACAGTAGTATCAAAATAGACTATTTCTTGCTTGACAGACTGACTCGGTGTCTCTAATATTTTTGTGACTTCATGGGGGTAAAATGGAAACAGCCATCCTAGATGTAAGGGCAGTTTTCTATGCACTTTAGCTGCGGGCAGTTTCCCTTAATATTTTTTGAAGGTGGGTGTGTCACTTCCAATTATGCCACTAAAATAAAGCACGTATCTTTTTGATTACCCCCCCGCCACACATACCCCTCCATTTTTCAGTGATATATTCAAACTGTAAAAATATCCTTTGTAAAAACATGTACAACAAAATAATTTTTATGAGAGAGAATTTTTGTCACACATTTCCAAAAAAAAAATTCTACTATTCGTAGATGTTTTTAGGCTGTAGAAATGCAATAAAATGCTCTCCAGCAGATGAATATATTCATTATGCAACACTTAAATCAGTGCTGAAGAGGGGAAAGGTACAACAACAAAGATTCAAACACTAAACAGTTTGAATATGAAAAGCAAAATATGACTTGATATGCAGAACAATTGGCACATGATTTGAGAGGATAGTCCCACAGCTATTTAAAATAAATAATGAAAGGATTGAATGAAATAGAAAATTTTATCTGGTACTGCTGGACTGATGCAATATTAAAATAAACGGAGTGAGTCAGTCTTCTACATACCTATATCCTAAGCTTTCGTGGGCAAAAACCTCACTTCTTCGGCTGCACCCACGAAAGCTTATGCCCAAATAAATCTGTTAGTCTTTAAGGTGCCAACAGACTCCTTGTTGTTTTTGTAGATACAGACTAACACGGCTACCCCCTGATACTTGATACCTATATCCTGTTTTTTCCCTCCAAAAATATTTTCTTTTTTGGATCTATTTATAAATATTTATTATGATTCTATTGTTAGCTACTATGTAATTATAGATTTAATAAAATATCTTAGAAATTTAATTAAATATTATTAGGACTGTCGATTAATCGCAGTTAACTTGTGATTAACTCAAAAAAATTAATCATGATTAAAAAAATTAATCACACTGTTAAACAATAGAATACCAATTGAAATGTATGTGCTCTTCCCTTGTAACCCCTCCCTCCAGGCCTGACACCTATTGCAGGTATAGCAGGCCAGGGCTGACTGAGCTCATAGCAGCTCATAAGCTCTTTCCTGCCCAGTGTGGAATTTGTATAGTGTCACAGCCATAGAAAGCGTAACCTCCGGAGCGATTTTAACAGACCTGCCTGAAATAAGGACACAGAGGAAGATTTTTCCCTATAAAAATAATTTTGCACCAAACTCTGGAGAAGCAGAACGATTGTGAGCACTGGCATTTTCAGCTGAGCTGAGAGAACTTATAATTTTCCATGTAAATAAAATGTTCTCCAAATTAGTCAGGTCCAGGAACCTCATGAATATGTACCAGAAGTCAATAGTCAGGGAAGAAAATGTAAGCATCAACAAAATATTTTTGCATTCCGGAAACTTGAACAAGTCATACTGTAGATATTTGATTGTAAACACTTTTCCTCTCCCCCCGTCTCTTCCTGTGATTCAGCCTGAGGATCACTGCATACTCCAGACACTTTTGGAAGAAAAAACACAAATGCTACTTGCAGTATTCTGCTGTTCAATGAATTCCAGACACACAAGAAAATATATTTTCTCATTTCCTTTCACTAACTTGAACAAGTGCAGCATCAATCTAATCGGAAAGATCAGGAAAAGGACCCTGTTCCTAGTGAGCTCATGGTGTCTCAGCAGTTCCCATGGCTACGTGATTTCGATGGATCAATCAGTAACATTGTGTGGGCAGGGTTTATTATTGATTATTATTATTATTAGTCCTCTCTGTAACAAACCAATGGGCTGTGCATAAAGTTTACAACAAAGGAGCAGTCTACAGGGGGAACTTCTGGAACCTCATGGACCTTGGATGCCTTATTCAACTAAGCTTAATGCAGCATTAACCTTTTGCTAAGCTTATACCAGCACAGCAGTGATAGTAGCTGTTCTGTATAATCTTATGATACCAAATACAAAGGCAAAACTGTCTGGAAACAGAGATCTTTGCAGTAAATGTATAGTGACAGGACACCTGTGGAATAAGGTGATCGCTCGTTTTCTTATTATTATGAAGAGTCTTGATGCTGATCTTGTACATTATTTTGCCCAGCCTAAGAAAAACCATTCTGCAACATGACTGAAAATTCATGTTTGTCTGCAGATGCAAGAAGGTTCAGCTTTGGTTAAACTCCAGTTACTACTAATTGTAATTATAATGGGGACAAAAAAGAAAGAAAACACACAAGGTAGCAAAATAGGCCTACGTTACACAAAACAGGAGATGTACATGTTTTATTGCTATTTCCTCTTTAGAAATGACAGTCTGTCTTTTTAATAAAACTCAGAATTGCTATCAAGTACATTAAAAATAATCATTTCCAGATGAAAAGGTTTGAGTGTAAGTAGCACTCCCAATTTTCACAGGTTATAAAAGCATGGAGTTGTTTGAAGTTGGAGACCCAGACAGAGAATGAATTGCTTTCATCATTGGCCTCCTTCCTCACCGCCAAGTTGCCATTCTCGGGACTATCTTTATAAATGCGACAAGATGTTACTCTGCCAAGATTTGAATGTTTCAAGCCTTCCTGCTATGATATTTTGACCCTTAAGTCATCATCTTTCCAGGATTCCTATTTATAGCTGTTTAGTTACTCCATATGGTCTCAAATTAAAGATAAAATGTCTTCGGTTTTTATATGCAGAAAAAAATCTGATGAAAAAGTCAATGTAGATGAATTTTAGAGCAGCTGTGGAATCAGCATTCAGGATGCAACGTTTCAGTCAAACACTGAAAGAACTATTTATTCTTTTATAAATAACTTGTTTTGTAAAAGGTGTGAATATACTTGGCTAAGAAGTTTCATCCAAATGTTAATAGTTTTGTATCTTTCATTTACAGTATATTCACCTAGTTGATTTGTAATACATTTCAGATCCCTCCTATGAATTTAGGATTCTGTCATGCATTTTTGACCATATTATAAATGATATCCTTAGTTCCTACACTGGCATGCATACACGGTTGCTGGACCAGTACATGCTCGTGCATGTTCCAAATACCTGTGCCAAGTGTCCACATATGCTGTGCTGGACATGGGTGTATCCACCATACATCTGTATCCACACTGCTGCTCTTGTTACGTAATATTAGCTGTACCATTTCAGGGGTGGTATCCTTGGATTCTGTGCATCACAGGGAGGCCTTCTAGGAATCGCTTTGCAAGGGGGGTTGGTACTGTCTCCCGCCTTCAAACATCTGGGGGAGGCAGTTCCTGATCATATTCCGCCCCCTGCCAAACTGGGATGATGATGTGGTTCTGCTCCTGATCATGGAGCAGATGCTTATGCAGTGTTGCTAGGTGGAATATGGGTAGAACTTTCTGATATGTCAAAGACAGCTACTCTAGCCTCTCTGAAACTTTCCGGCACAGGTGAATGTTCCTGCTGTTCCAGGCAAAGTCATGAAGGACAGAGTACTCTGACCACACACTGACCAGCAGCTGCAGGTGGTGGTGGAACCTGGTGACAGCTCTTGGAACAGGAACTATGTTCGCTTGTATTGATCAAAAGACTGCAAAAGCAAGCTGTTCTGATGTGGTCAGCATAGCTCACTACTGTAGAGTTGCCAACTTTCGAATCACACAAAACCGAAAACCCCTGCCCTGCCCTTCTCCGAGGCCCTGCCCTTCTCGCTCCACCCCGCTCACTCTTCCCCACCTTCACTCACTTTCACCAGGCTGGGGTAGTGGGTTGGAGTACAGGATGGGGTAGGTGCTCTGGGACCAGGGATGAGGGGTTTGGGTGCAGGAGGGGGCTCCGGGCTGGAGCAGGGGGTTGAGGTGTGGGGAAATGGGGCTCTGGGGTGGGGCTGGGGATGAGGGGTTTGAGGTGTGGGAGGGGACTCTGGGCTGGGCCAGGGTGTTGGGGTGCAGGGGGGGTGAGGCCAGGGATGAGGGGTTTGGGGTGAGGGAGGGGACACCAGGCTGGGCCGGGGGTTGGGGTACGGGGTGTGCGTTTGTGGTCCCGGCGGTGCTTACCGCAGCTCCGAGGAAGCAGCTGCCAGGTCCCTGCAGCCTCTAGGTTGAGGTGTGGCCAGGTGGCTCTGCGCAGTGCGCACTACCTTTGCGCCTGCAGACACAGCCCCACGCAGCTCCCATTGGTTGTGGTTCCCAGCCAATAGGAGCTGCAGAGCCAGAACTCGGGGTGGGGGTAGTGCATGGAACCTCCCATTCTCTGGCCACCCCAGCGCCTAGGGGCTGCAGAGACCTGGCGGCTGCTTCAGGGAGCAGTGAGGAGCCAGGGCAAGTAGGGAGCCTGCCTTAGCCCCGAATCTCCACTGCGCCACCGACCGGAATTTTAATAGCCAGGTTGGCGGTGCTGACTGGAACTGTCAGGGTCCCTTTTCGACAGGGCATTCTGGTCAAAAACCGGATGCCTGGCAACTCTACAATACTACCAATGAAAACAGGTGGACAGAGACCTTTATAGATTGGGTAAGGCTCAGGAAGAAAAGTGTCAATGAACTGTGGGAATGGGGGTGGAGGACTATTGAAACTCAAGACCTAGTACACACCTCTTATCCCTGGCCACACCACACACTGGTACTTATCCACATCACGCAGGCACGCTAGTTTTCTTGACCTCTACTCACCTTCAGGCACATGCTCGTGGAGTTTAGATGTGGACAATATGAGGGTTATGGCACAGCCACGGACATGGACACACATACAATTGCTAGTCTAGATATAGCTTTAGTAGCAGTTGATCTGGTTTGTCATATTTTTCACATTTTACTATTACCTGTAGTACATTCTGCCAGTCTATGTCCTCTATAGTACAGTATTTTGGGTCTTTTGAGTTTTTGTTTTGTTTTCTTTTAATCATAGATCCATTGCTAAGATTTACAAACCAAGTTTCTATTTATCCAGATTTAAAGATGCAGTAGTGAGAGGTCAAAAGAAGTTTGCATTTTTTATGCCCCAAAGAATGGCGTTATCCGAAGCTCGCTGAAGAAAAATTGAGTTTTTCCACGGATTTCAAAGGGGTTTGGACAGGCCCCAAGTTGATGAGGTGCTATAAACTTGTAGTGTGTTATTATTTTGCTATTATTTAGAAAAAAGAACCAAAATTAGAATATGAGAAAAGATTACAACCTGATTATACAAAAAAATCCCTCTGCTAAGAGGCTAATAAACCCAGCAGCCTTTTATACCTGCTAATGAAAACCTTGAATTAAAATAGGATCCAAAAAGCCGATTGCTGATTCTGAAGGGGTAACTCCAGATTTATAAACCTGAAGTACCCCAGCTATTAGGTAATATTTTTATAAAAACACTCTCTCATTCCCATAACTACACATCTACTTGTAAAAAATGTGCTTAAACAGCACCCACTGGATTTCACAATAGTGTAGCTTAAGGGTAGATATTAAAGTTAGTGTAATATCAGAATTCTGCACCACCTTTTACATCTGTATAAGGTCAAACAAACAAATGAACAATAGCTGATGAAATTTAAGGGAAAATAATTCAGACTAGAATATAGAGGGGGGGGGGGAAACACTGTCATGCCCCATGGTCCCATTTAAAAAAATAAGATTGTAGTAGTTCACATTGTACATGTACAGCCATTGCTTTTGTGCTATACTATAACAAAAATTTTTGAATCACAATTCTACCCAAAGAGGTGAGTCTTGCTCATGCACGAATGTTACATATCACTTCTGCTAGCCCATAATTCCAGCTTAATATTTTTAGACATATGCTTGCAGGTGGCACTATGACTACAGAACGAGATTGCCTGTACATAGTTCTTTTAGAATAGTAGACATAATTGTTTTAAAACCAAGGGCAAATTTTTCAATAGTGTCTAAGTGACTTTGATGTCTAGTCCTATTAGTTTGCAATGGGACTCAGAGGTCCCTTGCATACTTTTGAAAATTTTGCCCTAATGCTTCCTGACTCTGACTTCCCACAACATTTAAATCCCATTGGGAAAATGAAACTCCTAACCAATAAATGAAAAATGAATCTGTTAACCCATGAGCACATGAGACAGAGCTTTCTCGGGAGCTGGACGGAAGCTGTGGAATTAAATATCACAAGAGGGAAAAATGACCCCAGACCGTATCACTTTCAGAACTAAAAGGCAAGATTCATTTCTTCACGTATATCTTAAATATGCTTAATTTAAAGCAAAACAGAAAGCCAACCCCTTCTCCAAATAGTCCAAAGAATATATTTACTTCTACTATGGGGAAAGAAAGAGAGGAAGTTATGATTATTTTGATATTTAAAAGCTAATTAGGCCCTCAGACACTGTGATGGTGGAAGCTGTTTAAGAACCTAGATCAAGGGATAGAGAGAGGTCCTTTATAAAGTTATTTTCAAAAACTTGTTCTATTAAAGTTATTGTCCTTCTTGTCTGTTTTTCTCAACCTATTGTCTCTGTCACATGGGTAGATGGCAAGCTCTTTGGGGCAAATGCTGTCTTTTTTACTATATGTGTCCATAGTGTCTAGTAAAACAGGGGCCTCGTTGAGGCCATTGGATGCTACTGCAAGACAATACAAAAATATATGATTTTTTGACACTCAAGGTCAAGTTATCAGCCCTGACCTTGGATTTGGTACACCTACTTTATTCAGCAAAAAGAACAAGGAGTTCTTGTGGCAACCAACTGCATCCACAAAGAGGGCAATGCAGTCATCGTATATGCAGACATCAATTTCATTGCTCAAATCAAGCAGCTGAATGCCCACTACTCTTGGGGGAATTCTGCGTGCATGCATAATTAATGAGCAGCACAGAGTTTTAATTTTTGGGGCAGAAAAAAAAGCTTCTGCTGAAAAATTGCTGCAGTTCCACCTTTTGCCCACAAGAGGGCAATGTGGCAATAGAACACAGCAGCAGCTCCCAGCCAGCTAGGGAAGAGAAAGAGTCTGCAGAGCCTTCTTTGCAGTGGACCAGGTCAGGAGACAGGGGCTATGGGGAGACAGACAGTGTAGAGTGCTGGTGAGGACAGACTAGGGCAGGGGCTAAATGGGAGTGGAGGTACAGGGCCACATGGTGATGGGGGAGCGGGTACAGAGCTACATAGGGACAGAGGGTGTTTGAGTGGGGGCACAGAGATACATGGGGATGGGGAAGTGGTGCAGGGCCAGATGGGGGAGTGGATGTCTGAGTGGAGGTGGAAGGACACATGTGCCTGACTGAATGGGAGAGGCTAGGGGGTCAACCTGGGTCTGCATGGGGGAAGCTCCCTAACAGTCCCTCCCCCTCCCCAAAAAACCCTGTTCCATACTTTTCCCACCCATACCCAACAACCCTCCAAGTTCACACCCAGGCTCCTTCCCAGCAATTATTTTCCTCTCCCTCAGCTTCACCTAACTCCCCACAGCCTTTGAACTGCTTTGCGGGAAACATGGTTCTGTATTGTAGCTTAAATGAATTATTACTCAGAGTTCTGTATTAATATGCCTAGTAAGGAATCTATTTGTCGAAAAACATTTTCTGAATCTTTTTTGTCATCTGTATTGTTATAGACATACTTGCTGACAGGTATTTTGAAATAAACAACCAAAATAATTGAAACTGGTGTGATTGTATTGTGTTATTTTGATAAAATATGCAGAATTTTGCAGAATTTTAAAATATTGTGCACAGAATTTTTAATTTTTTGTTGCAGAATTTTTAATTTAATTTAGGAGTAGGAGTAGTGCCCATAGTTCAGCAATAGTGCCCACAAGCCTGGCATGCATATGCAAAGCCAGGCTATGCACATAAAAAACATGTTGGTACCATCAACTATGCACACAACATAGGAAGCAAACTCGAATCTTAAAAAAAATTAACGTCAAATAATATACAACAGAAAATAGTGGCTGGGACAAGACAGGAAGTATTAACAGCAGAACACTTCTCATTCAATGGTAGTTGCAAAAAGGAGAGGAACAGATCCCTAAGCAAACTACTGACATTTTTCCAACTCCAGTTAGAAAACTGTTCAATTTTAGGTGGCTGTCTCCCTCAACTTTTTGCTTTCTTCAATAAGAGAAGTTCTGGTTGATTCAGTGTCAAACCGTACTGCTTTTCTGGAGGCATAATTTATTATTTGTATTGCCACAAAGCCTAAGGGCCTAGTCATAGACCTGATCTCACCGTGCTAGGCACTGTACAGACACAGAACAAAAAGATGGTCCCTGCCCCAAGTTGCTTACAATCCAAGTATAAGACAAGAGACAATAGATGAATGGATACAGGCAGACAGGTGAGTACAAGTAAACAATGAGACAATATTGGTCAGCATGGTAGACAGCAGTCTCTTCATACAAACAGCCTGCCAGCTGTCAAAGTCATGTCAAGCAACAGCGCCTGCCGGTCCATCCCTCAGCTATTACTGCTACAACATTATAGTCTATCATTTGGTCTCTTAGGAGAAGTATGGAAACATATTGTATGGGGCTAATTTCCACTTTCACCTTCTTGCCTCATTGAAAGGTAATAGGCTAAGGCATCTCTTTGTTAAACAGAGCTCTGAGGCAGTAGTTGAAATGTCACAACAACAAAAAATCCTGAAAATGAAAGAGATGCAGCAAAGCCTAGTAGTTTTAGAAGATGACAGTTTACATTGTTCTTTTAAGATGCACTTTTACATTGTATTTCAGATTACTTTACAAACCATGTAAAACACTGGGGGTGCAATTTTGCCCCCAATCACACCCACGTAACCCAACTGACTTCAATGGTTTTCCAAATTAAAAAATTGGAAATTTTTTCTTTATCACTGGGTTTGTAAGGCTACCACTGAGGGCAGAATTTAGCCCTGCCAGTGTTTAACCAGGCAAAGGTGGCAGCTATTATGCACTCAGGGTGGCTCACAAAGCTCCTTGATCATTAAAACCTTCTATTGATGAAAGGGGGGACGTTAGCTAGAACAATGGGATTATGCTCCACTCTGAGAAATATTGCTGTAGCTTCACACTTCCACCAAAAACGGGAGGAAGGGACTTCAGCTAAGGTCTCCCCTGAAGAATAGCACTACTTAGGATATGTCTACACTGCAATTAAAAACCCGTGGCTGGCCCGTGCCAGCTGACGTGGGCTCACGGGGCTCGGCTAAGAGATTGTTCAATTGTGGTGTAGTCACTCAGGGTCGAGATGGAGCCCCGATTTTAGGACCCTGTGACCTGGAAGGGTCGCAGAGCTCAGGCTGCAGCCCGAGCCTGAACATCCATAAACAGCCCCTTACTCCAAGTTCTCCAAGTTCTGGGGGGAGGAATAGCTCAGTAGTTTTAGCATTAGCCTACTAAACCCAGGATTGAGAGTTCAATCCTTGATGGGGCCATTTAGGGATCTAGGGCAAAAATTGGTCCTACTGTGAAGGCAGGGGACTGGACTCGACTCAATGACCTTTTAAGGTCCCTTCCAGTTCTATGAGATAGGTATATCTCCATATATATTAAGTCCAACTCAGCTGGTACAGACCAGCCACGGGTGTCTAACTGCATGCAGTGCAGACATACCCTAACAGGCCAGTCAGAGCCCTGCACTGCAGTATTGCTACTGGCTGTGAGCCAGGTACTTGTGAGAGACTGATAGTCATTGCTCAGAGGCAAGAGTGCCACTAGTTGAATCATCCTGCCTCCATCTTTGTGTGCAAGCGCTTTTAAATTAAAGAAGCACAGGGCCCCTTCCAAAGTTGTTCAGCTACTAAACCGAAAGGAAGAAGCTGAGCACACAATGGAGTTTTAAACCTGGGGTTATTAACTTTATTTCAGAATCTTGTAACGGAATACCTAGAAAGCAGCCATGTGGCTCATATAAAATGTCTGAATCCATCTGAACAGGGACTAGCTGTTAGTCTGTGAGACAGAATAATTAATGGAATAACCTGATCCTCTTCTACCACTCATTTCATTTCTTTCAGAATGTCAGTTATAGTACCTGCAAAGACTGAGGTTTCTTCCAGCAAGAATTGAACATCGTAGTCTCAAGAGCGCAGTGCAAAACTACCGTGGCAGTGCATTATTCTAGCAACATCCACCTAATTGTTTTAAGATCAAACCTTCCTGAAAATGGCTATTGTTTAAACAGTGATTTATAAATGGACCTGGAGTAATCAGCCACTCCAGGCAACACCAAGTCATTGATCACCCCGAATCCATTCACATACCTTTGACACACACTAATGTGCTGCCGGATGGGTTGTGTACAAATTCCTTCCCTCCTGAATGGAAATTCAGACCTGTTCAAGTGTATGATAGTCTTTCATCGTAGTGACTGACCTACAGAGATACTGCGATGGTGAAAAACATTCACATAGAACCTAAAGCCACCTGGAATCAGGATTTTTAGTGAATGTGAGGATCTGCTCAAACACACAATGGTGAATTCTGTTTGACTTGCACTCACCAGTCCTTTCTATTGGCAAATACTCCACCGACCCTTAGGGTCCGTAACTCTGACACTTATCAGTAGATATCTTTGGGCGGCTGGGATCCCTGTTCCCACTCCCTACTAAGAACAGGTGACACCCATCCACTTGAGCTCTTCAGGGGATGCTGGGTGGCTCAGTAAACTCCTGGGAGGGCCAGGAGGAAGGACCACCCAATCACCACAAAGGGCTTTCAGGGAGCCAGGAGTACCTTCATTTGGTAACATCTACCTCCCCTCCTCAAATGGGCAGTGGGAGTGAAGAACTAGTCAAGCGCAAATGGTATCAATCACAGAAAGGTAGAATCTTCTCCTTTGCACTGGGTAGGTAGGAAAATAGGGTTTCCTTGCTAACACATATTAGCAAGAATAATCCTAGACTCTTACTTCCTTGAAGACTCTTAAACACTGAAAAAGACAGTTGCAGTAGCCTATCTGGAAGCCTCAATAAAGTCTGCTGAGACACGAAGCAAGTGGCAAGGGCCACCTCAGTACCTAAAGAGAGCCATAGAGAAGGCAATCTAGCCATAACAGGGAGTTGAATCCTCCTACAAAGCCTAAAAGGTAAGGAGCAGGAGGAGAGGTTTAGGTAAAATGAGATGTGCCGGAGAAGGCTGATTTCCAGGTGAACCTGTAGAGCAGGGGTCGGCAACGTTCGGCACCTGGCTCACCAGGGTAAGCACCCCGGTGGGCCGGGCCAGTTTATTTACCTGCTGACGTGGCAGGTTCGGCCGATTGCAGCCCCCACAGGCCAATAGGGGCGGCGAGAAGCGGCGCAGGCGAGCGATGTGCTGGCCGTGGCTTCTCGCAACCCCCATTGGCCCGGGACGGCGAACCGCGGCCCCCATCGGCCGAACCTGCCGCGTCAGCAGGTAAATAAAACTGGCCCGGCCCGCCAGGGTGCTTACCCTGGCGAGACATGTGCCGAACGTTGCCAACCCCTGCTGTAGAGGCTGGCCTGGTACTAATGCCTGCAAACAGACCTTGCTAGGGTCAGTATGTGTACCTCCCAGAAACCAAGCCATGCAGGCCCTTGCTCAATCCTGTAAGTGATTTAATCTAATGCCTATAACAGTTATTGGAGATTCTTCTAGAGTGCTATCACTGTGGGCTTTTCTATTTATTGGTATTTTAATAGTGAGTTTGCAATTGACAGCACTGCCTTTGAAATTCTAAACAGTACATTATCGTGCACAAACCTATAAATGGGTTTCTTCACACATCTTCATGCAAACAACCTCACCATTGATCAGTAAGATTAAGCTGGGCAACTTGTTGATGTAATATGTACTAAGATGGAAAACACATACTCGTTTAGGTTGCAATTTAGAACTATCCTCCATTAGCTGACGGGAAGAAGGAATTAGAGAGATTTAGTTGCAAGTGACTAGAAGGCATCAGTCAAAATGAAGGCAAATTTAGTAGAGATGCACAAAGATGAATGCACAACCTCTGAGCCCTCATGAACAGTGCTGGATTGACAGCTCTGGAGGCTGCGATTTGCATTTATACACAGAACAGACTGAATTGGCAGCAGTGCAGTGCCCTACGCTAGCCCTTACTGGGATAGATCACTTTGAGGAGTAAGAGGTTCAGGCCTTGTCTGCAGACAAAACTTTAACTAAAATCAGGTTTTAAAAGCAATTAAGCTAAGTCGGAGCAAACCCTTGCATGTGTTTACATCTGGCTTATATTAATTTAGCTTTTGTCATTCAGTTACCAAAATAACAGTAAACCAAGGAATGATTTAAGCTCGAAGAGTGTGTAGACCTTCCTTCAGTGTACAACTGGTTTATATCAATTTAGCTTAATTTGGTAATTGATTTAAACTAAAACCATATCAACCAGATTTAAGATACAACTCTAAAAGTAAATGGATTTAAGTATATCTATGGTACACTGGTTTAACTAAATAGATTTAAAACCTGATTCTAGTTGAAGTGATGCATTTTTTTGCGTATAGAGAAGACCTAAGTGTTTGCAGTTCTCCTAGCCCAAAAGTAGCTTGGTTCAAGGGGCCAAATGGCCATCGACTGTCACTGCCCCAGTCTGCCTTCTAGTTTCCCACTATTACCAGGATTTAGAGAATTCAAGCAGCAGTCTAAACAAAAACAACAACACCAAAAACAACCCACATGGACAACTCCTCCGGATAACTTATTTCATATACTGGTTTTGTAAGCCTACACATAGGATTAAGCTACATCAGGCAAAGCTGGCGAGTCACATACTACATTCATTTCATCAATTATATGTGGCCCACTTGTCCGATGGAAGATTAAATGGGTATAAATATACATCAGGCAATTTTTCAGGCTGACACCTCCACCATGACTTTACCCAAAACATAGAATATCAGCTATCAGGAAATATGCCCTTTAATAATATAAAGCCTTTGAAAAGTCTCCGGTGTATTTCAGATACAGCAGGAATTTCAGCAATAATTTCATGTTTGGCTTGGTCCTCATTCTCATAGTCCCTGGACTTATATTATCAGAGAATGGTGTCAAAGTTGAACATGCTGTAAAAGATAGTGCCTGACTGTGTACATATACTGTGATTTGTACTCTGCTTATATGTGCTCTGCACAGCTAATCAACTGTATCTTAGATAGTGAGAAAAATATAGGTAAGCTTAATGCCTGCAGATTCTTCAGTCTGCAGTAGAAATAAAAAATCTTGCCAAGGGTATGTCAGTTCATTAGAATTCTATTATTATATCCTTAAGTGATTCCTGTAGCAGCAGAGCGCCATGAAAAATTATAATAGGCAAAGCAGATGTTGCCCTGACATCCACTCATTGAAATCTTGAGAGCCAGTTTGGTTACAGTCCACCTATTTGTAGTGCTTTCTCAGGAGATGGGTTCTGTTAAGCCATCTTTATGCCAGGAGTGGGTGTTTATCGGGTATCTGAACTGTCCGCTTGAACTGGATATAAAATCAAAGGAGCACTGCTAAGGAACTTGAGTCAGTGAAATGTTTCATTAATATGAATAGGTGTTGTTGACAAGCTTGAGTGTATGTTTTAAGGGCAGAACTGATCAAGCCCTCCTTTGCCTCATCATATTTTTATGTGCCTTTACATAGGAGAAAGACCTGAGAAAGGAAGAAACTCTAAATACTAAGGGACATCTGCCTCTAGCAGTTTCTTTCTTTCCTTCCCTCTGGGGAAACACAGAAGAGTGCCAGTAATTAATCAGGTAACTGGCCCCCGATGGCTATTTTTATACACCACCCTCTCCACCTTTCCCCCCGAAAAGTAGCACTTGTCAGCACTCAAATTATCATGTATAGCGCTGACCTTTAATATATGTGTGGGCGGGGGCGAGGGGGAATGAAGGGGTGGGAGGGGAAGGCCAATGCTCTTAGAAGGGGACCAGCAGCTGAACTTGGAGTTTATAATACCATTTTTTGAAAGCTAACCTGCTGGGATTTAAAAACAAAAACCTACAGTAACTCCTCACTTAACATTGTAGTTATGTTCCTGAAAAATGCGACTAAGTAAAATGATGTTAAGCAAAACCAATTTCCCCATAAGAATTAATGTAAATGGGTGGGGGATTAGGTTCCAGGGAAATTTTTTTCACCAGACAAAAAACTATATATTATATAGATATACACACAGTATACGTTTTAAACAAACAATTTAATACTGTTCACAGCTATGATGATTGTGAAGCTTGATTGAGGTGGTGAAGTTAGAGGGTGGAAGAGGGTGGGATATTTCCCAGGGAATGCCTTACTGCTAAATCAGTGGTTCTCAAACTTTTGTACTGGTGACCCCTTTCACATAGCAAGCCTCTGAATGCAACCCCTCCACCCCCCGATATAAATTAAAAATACTTTTTTTATATAATTAACACCATTATAAATGCTGGAGGCAAAGCAGGGTTTGGGGTGGAGGCTGACAGCTCACGACCCCCCATGTAATAACCTTGTGACCCCATGATGGGTCCTGACCCCCAGTTTGAGAACCCCTGTGCTAAATGATGAACTAGCACCTGGCTGAGCCCTCAAGGGTTAACACATTGTTGTTAATGTAGCCTCACACTCTACAAGGCAGCAGGAATGGAGGGGAGGGGAGATAGCATAGCAGACAGAGACGGACATACACCTTGTGTGTGGGAGAGAGAGAGAAATGCACACTGCCCCTTTAAGTAAGCTGACCCACTCTTAAGTGCATTGTCTTTTTAAGTGGATCAGGAAGTTGAGACAGCAGCTGCTGCCCCAAGCTCTCTCTGTCTCTCTTCATCTGTGTCCCCTCCCTGCTCCATATGGAGAAGAAGGGGTAAGACGGGTGTAGGAGCAGGGAGGAAGGGGAGACACCCTGACATTAGCTCCCCTCCCTCCACCCGCCCCTACACTCCCCCCTGCACAGCAAGCAGAAGCCTCAGGGAGCAGCTCCAAGGCAGAGGGCAGGAGCAGCACATGGCAGTGGGGGAGGGACAGCTACAATTGCTAGCCTGCTGGGCGGCTGCAGCACAGGGAACTTAGGGGAGTGGGGAGCTGATAGGGGGAGCTGATACGGGGGCTGCCGGTCCACCCTGGTTCCAAGCCCCCACCAGCCAGCTGCAACAGGCTGCTCTTCCTGCAGGTAGTGAACAAAGCAGGCGGCTGCCAAACGACATTAGAAGGGAGCATTGCACAACTTTAAATGAGCATGTTCCCTAATTGATCAGCAATGTAACAATGAAACAACATTAACTGGGACGACCTTAAGTGAGGAGTTACTGTACTGCCCCATCTTGCTGGCCATTATTCAATTACTGTTCTCAGTAGAAAGCTGCACTGATGGATGGATGGCATGAGCATGATCACACCTACTACTTCTGAAGTACCAAGCTCAGTTCTACCAGTGTCAGAGCACAGAGCATGTAGACATTTCGGCAGCATGGTATTTGGTGACGAAATCAATGAACAGTGAAACTGACGTACTAGGCATGCCTGACAAGCCTCCCTGCAAAGCCATAGGACACCGCCTATGTTTTAATGACAGGCCATTGTCCAGAATCCCACAACTAGAAAGAACATAAGGGCTTGTCAGCGATAGTGTTTAGATGTTTAAAAAGATTAGGGTTCCAAATGTTAGTTGTGTAGCAGTCAAAGACCAATCATTATTATTTCAAGGACTGACCAAAAGAATGGAGAATGAAGAGTGGGGAGCCCAGAATGCAATATGCAGAGGTAAAACAGCCACACAGAATTACCTGCTCAGACACAGCAAAAAAAAAAAATCTAGATTTATAGATTATATAGATGTAAGTGGGGTCACGGGGATGAGGATGGACCCCCAATCTGAAGCCTGGGGCAGAACTGCAGCACAGACTCCACACAACTGCTTTGTGCTATTGCCCAAGATATAGTAATAGATTATGGTGAATTCTTCCCCTAACCATTTCCACTGTCACTCTCTGGCCAGCCTATGTGAGACTGGCACAGAGAAACCCTTCACAGTGCACAACTGATGCAGAGAAATCTCTCCATAGCCCACTGTAGAACTTAAATGATCCCACAGGCTTCACCCCAGGAATAAAATCCTATCCAAAACCCCTGTGTTAAGAGAACATTAAGTTTGCCTGGATAAAGCACTCGAAAGTCAAGAAATGCAAATGCAACCTTAACTTTGCCCCAAAGAACCTCTGGCTCACTATACACACCTTCAGTACAGTTTTCACTGTGTTACGGAGCTAGCCATGCATAGTGCAGCTTTCCTAGCTGGGAACTTTACAAACTTAGCAGAAAACCCCATGCAAAGTATATTGCGCATGTGCAACATGCAGTTTTCAAAGCGCAAATCAAAACCAATTTTCACCCGTCACTCAAAGACACAACTTAACAACGAGGGCTTCTTGCTGCTTTAGTTGTCAAGCTGATCATAATTAGGTCACAATAGTTCGTTGTTATTTTCTTTTCTTTTTAAACGAGATTGGTGTATTTCCCCTTTCCACTGTCGCTCCGAGACTCAAAAAGAGCTGGGCTGTTTTTGCTCAGACATTCAAAATAAAATGTATTTTCAGATAGAAAATAAAGCTGGTGAATTTTAACTCAAAAGGCCAAAATTACAGAAAGTTGAAATCTGGGACTAGCATGAAAACTGTTGTGACACCTTAATTATACTGGGTGCTGCCATGTATGTTCTAGTCAGTACTCAATGTTCTCATTTACAAACCACTTAGGGACCAGTCCAGCAAGAAGATGAGTGCTTCCAACTTGGTGTTGAATGCCCTCAAAGCTCATTTGTATCTGAAAGGTATTTTTAACTTGGAGGATCGTGGCTTGTACAAGAAGCAAACAAAATATTTTTATTAAACAGTAATATACTGGTTTTGCTGGAATTCAAGTAAATTTGATCACCAATTTAAAAGAGTATCATTTGCTGTTTGATATTATATGAAATATTTCATTGGTTCCAAAAAATTAATCCTACTCTGAACAAAGAGCTTTTAGACTGGTTTTGCAGGAGCATGTGACATGCTCCCATCAAACACGCGAACAAACAGGAAAGATCAGATTTATTTTGCACTGTGTTTTTCTTCTATAAATTAAAAGCCATTCCCCTTTTACATGTCATGTGTATTTAATTTCACGCTATAGGGTAATCCAGTGAGAATATGGAGAGTGCCAAGAAATACTTTTCCCATTCCTTTTATTTCCTTAGGCAAATATCAAGAATTAGAGACAGAGAAAAGATGAAAAAGGGGAAGGCCAAGGGAAATACTGAAGTCCAAGAAAGTAAGACAGACCAGTCTAAACAAGGATTTTTCCTGGCCTATGCAAGAAGCAATGATTATTTATAACAGGGAAAGGCATCTGTCTTTGATTATGATTTCATGTATACTGTTGACTGTGGTGAACTTAATGCGTGCCAGAGAAGACTGTCATCGACAGTATGAAATTCCAGTGAAACAAATTAATCTCTCTCTCTCTCTCTCAGGGAGAGCATTCTGCCTTCCACTAACTGAAGGACATTACAGCAGGAATTTTGTTGCCAGGAAAAATAAAAGTATAGGCTATTATGAAATACAGGAAAATCAGATTTAACTTATGAACAAAGGATAGCAATCAAAGCATATTTTAAATGTGTATTGGGATTCTTGGAAGAATACAGTTTCATCGTCTTATCTTTTAACTCAAGACTAAGCTTTGCAATAAATAATTTAAAAATGAATTCTTACCTCCATTTTTGTGTCACCTTAATGGAAGCAGCCTTTCAGTTTGTGTACATGAGAAATACATAGTTGTTAGGCCATTGGCAACAGAACAATATTTATGAATTCATGAAGGCCCCAGATAAGAAAAGCACATGGAAGTGTGCGAGATACCATATGTAAGTCTGTGGAACAAACAGACAGAATTTCTTTTAACTTTTAACCATGTTTTCTCTTGTAACAAGATATTTCAGTCTAACAATCTATTAAACTGGCATGCAAAATATTAAACCAATTGAATCCAGCAACTCCATGTATTATCTTCCCTTTCAGTGCAAACCAGAAACACCTGACTCTACCCAGCCAAGCCAGCTCACAAGAACCGAAGATAACGGCAACTAAAAGTACCTTGTGAGCAAAGGATTTTCTCATAACACAGAATTTGTGGCTTTGCAATGCTGTACCTCGTGAAAAGCGAGAAAATTACATGCTACAGTGAGAGCAGAAAGAACCATCAAGATCAGTGATGTATAGCACAACTGCTCCAAAGCATCTGAAGAAGAACTCAGTGTAAGCTCAAAAGCTTGTCTCCCTCACCAACAAAAGTTGGTCCAGTAAAAGATTATCTCATCCACCTTGTCTCTCTAAAGCATTTGTCTCCATTCCCAGGGCTGGGGAAGAAAAACAGTTTTCAGTTAGACATTCTGGACACTTCATCCCTATCTGAATTCAAATTAATAAAGTATGACTGTCTGCAGGGTTCCTTCTACTGCAAGAATTCTACTGCTTTCATTCCCTGCATGAAGTTTCACTTGCTCACCTCTGCACCCTGCACTGACAGCAGATCTTAAACATTAGCTACAATTACTGTCTAGTTCTGGCCTTTTAAAAAATAACTATCAATTGCCCCACAAAAGACATTTTCTGATTTGATGGACAAGCTACAGCTCAGAATGTTTTGAAGTCTGCACAGCCTGTCAGGAGGCAAGGAGCTGACAGCATCTGTTGACACATTTCTTCAAAGTAGTGTGCTGGCTTGTGGATTTGATTTTAAAATATTCTGCATTTGAATGTTGCTGAGTGATAGCATGTCAGAGGCACTGAAACTCCGGCCTATCAGTTTCCTATCAGCTTGAACAAATTAGAAATCAAGGAATCTAGATGAGTAGGGTTTTTTTTTTTTTTTGTTAGTGTGGTGGCAGAGTAATTATTTAAGTTTATCCACTGGATCAGAATACTGTCCAAGAAAAGCTATTATGCTGATGGAGTGGCTACATCTGGTAATGAATAATATCAATACTCCAAAATCCCATCAAACTCATTTTCTCAGCGTAAAAGCAGCTACTATTTTACCTTCTCACACACTTCATTAACAAATCAGAGCATAAATCCCAAGCTCCACAATGTAAATATGGCCACAGCCAGCCGCTTGTACTTCTTTAAACAGCAATTGGGAGCATCCGACCTGAGCTTGCACCTTTGAAGGCAGTGGGATTTTTGCCATTCCACTTCAATGGGAGCAGGATCAGGCTCATAGTTAGTTAAAATAATAATAACGAATGAATGATAAAAATGTCTAGCAGGCAGTTCAAGTTAGCAGAGAGGGCTGTCACACTTCTTTATGTACCTGACACAGTGCTGAGAAATTACTATTCCTGCCTGAACTCACTGAGGGCAAGAGTTGTAAAAGAAAATGTCAAACTGAATTCCAATTACTCTCTACCTTACCCCCCTCTTTATCTGGTTCCTTAACACCTTTGAATTGATTTGCCAACCGCATTCCTTCACTGTTGCCAACACTTCTGTCTTTCAGAAACTGCAGGTGGAGAAAGGATTTTCTTGCAATATTCCTAAGTAAGAGTCCCCACGGTTTGTAAATACTGATGCCAAGAGTGACTAGTGCTTTTGGGTGAACTACAGGAGACATTTTAAAGAGGCCTGATTTTTAGAGGGCAGGAACTCATCTCTTTCTGAAACATCAGGCACACTTTACTCTCAGTGTGAACACTCAAACGCTGAGTCACTTTTGAAAATCTTGGCCATATTCTTTAAAATATTAACTGCATCTGTTTAGCTTTTCATATTTTCCAGATCTCTCGCTTCTTCCCTGGCTTTTTGGTGAAAGAAGACACCAAGCTAATCATTCTTCTATTTCCTTCCTCAGCATGAAATCCTTAGAATGGGAACCTACATTAATTTTTTGGAATATCCCACTCTGAACAATTTTGCCCATTTCAGAATATGAGCTGATGCATACTCCCGGAGGACACTGGTTTGAGTACAAAGGCAGCAAGCCCTGGCATCGTGTAAAGCAATGAACTACAACGCAGCCCCGGTTGTCCCACAAGTTAGTAGATTGTTACACACTTGTACGTGTGGGAAAGCCAAAGACATAGCTTCCAAACCTAATGTCTGGGGCTATCATTGACTGAGCAAATTAGAGACAAGATGTTTAGGGTCTAAGGAAAGAGAAGGGGTTCGCCGTGCAAGAATATCTTTCTAGATGCCAAATTACAATGGCTGTTGAAGGAGGGGAAAATAGTAACATTATCAAGGGCAACCCAATGTAACAGATCTGTTATGGAAGATTTCTTTCACATTTTCTTTGGCTCATTTATTCCTTTATTCCATTTGTAATCTATGAAATACAAAAGCATTTAAATCTCATTAAGGTAATGACAAAAGCTAGGAAGTTAAAAGTTAAGAGTTGGGGAGGATGGGTTATGCCTTATCCTTTCACCTTTAGAGTCCTAGGTTCAATCTTGTCTTAGGTCACTGGGGTAAACAAGCTACGTGGTCTCACTCTAAAGCTCTAATGAACATCTGTCCTTATTCCAGAACCACACCATTTGGGAAGAATAGTAGTCTCGGTTGGAGAAAGATCCAAGCCCGGAATAATGAGGGCATTGCAGGTCAGGACTACAAGGACGACAGGAAAAAAAACCTAAATGCCTTTCACAAACACTTTCCTGCAACGCACCCAGCATTGGCTGGTGCCATTAGGCCCTCACTTACATTGCTTACAAAGCTTGAACACGGTAAAAGTTACAAGAGATGTGCCACACTTCATACCTGTTCAGTTTTGTCCACAGAGCACTTTCTAGCTGTCGCCAAGACATTTTAGCAAATAATGTGATTGGGAAAGGTTGAGACCTCTGGAAACCAAGGTCCTCTCTTTATGTTTCCTCACACTACCCTACTAATGAACCCTAACCTTGACATGAAGGGAGCACACCAAGGGTTAAGAAGTTTTTCGGTCTCCACTGCCTGCTTGGCCTCGGGGCTAAGACCATCAATAGCGTGCTGATTAATGGCAACTGTGATGGCAGGTTTGTGACTATGACACATACTCAACAGTAGATTCTAAGGCCAGAAGGGACCACTGTGGTCATCTAGTCCAACTTTCTATATAACACAGGTCATAGAACTTCCCCAAAATAATTCCTAGAGCAGATCTTTTAGAGAAACATCCAATCTTAACTTAAAAAGTTGTCAGTGATGGAGAATCCACCAAGACCAGCTGAAAATAAATCACAAACTCATTTCTCATACATCACATCTTTAAGATGGCTATGCTTTCACTCACAGCTAACCTATCCTATGTTAGAATTTGCGAACTAGAGGTAACTTGTCTCCAAAAGAAATTCAATGCCTTCAAATGCTTGTCCTCCGTACAACCTTTCATAAACAGAGACCACCCTTGCAGTCCATCTCTCACAACCAGAGATCATGCTGTTGGTTCACACCAATATTATTGACTTCTGGCCAAAAAAAAGGGGGTAATGTTCTCTCCTTATTAACTGTTAACTTAATTAAATGTAGCGGTCCCTTTCAGTTTTCTACAACAAAATGTGTATCGTTCAACATGAGGCATAAATGAATTTCCAAGTAGAATTTCCCAAATTCAAAGATTTTAATCACTTAGAGTCATTCCAATACTGAAGGCAAATATGGTTTGAATGTGATCTTTAGTTCAAAGCTAATGTACATTCTTCATCACTTGAACTCAATCATCCAATTTATTATACATCTATTTTAGTACAGGTATTTATCAGATGGACTAGATTGTAACACTGCTGGTCAATTGTTAAACTAAAATCTGTTTACTCAATCATTTGCATTTCAGCCCATCCATCGTGCTTAAAAAAAATACTTTCAAAATGTTGTTTGCAAATCTATTTCTAAATCCTGATCCCATTCAAAACAAAAGACAAAACTTCTGTTATCTTTGATTGTAGCAGGAATTGGTCCATAGAACACAGGAACTCAAAAATATCTCAGTCATTTTTCTTTTGGTTTAATGCAGACTTTGCACCAGGTACATTCAAAGGACATAAGATCTCAGCACCAAAAGCAAAGCTGCTTTCAGTTGTGGAAACACAAAATAAGCATCTGAAGCCACACAGACCCTTTTTTTCTTTAAATATGCAGAGATTTAAAATGACCAAATGGGTTTTTAGAAAAAAAATATTCCCGACAGGTTTCATATGGTAAATTTTGAGCTTGTGAGAATTTTTATGACTAATTTATAAACCCCTGCAAATTAGGGCTTGCAATGGAAAGAGTGACATAACTTCAGCACCATCTTAGTTTCATCAATACCATAATGAGCTTTAATTATGTAATTATTTCACACTCCAACTGATTTGCAGATTTCTAGATTTGCACATGTTTTTCATGACTCTAGTTGCGTTCATAAAGACAAATACATGTTAGGAATTACTAAGTTTTCAGGATTCTTGTCTGAGTCAAAAAGTTATTTTCCTGCAAGATTCTGACTGCTCTTGCCAGCAAATTATGACAGATGTGAACAGGTTCAGTCCTGGAGTTTCTGGATCTCTTCCTTTAACAGGAAGGGTCCCCTGAGACTTGATGTAGAGTAGTTTTCCACTTAGACCAAGAATTGCTGAGACTGCTAAGATTGTAATTGATATTACTGCAAATTGGAAATAAATCGCTGATTTCTGAACCTAAACTTTGGATTTCCAGTAAATGAAGAATAAGGAGGAAATGCTATTAGGTAGGTCTAGGACATGCAAGGTCTAAAGACTGCAGATTTAATGTCTAGTTATACATTTTCTTTGGAAATCATTAATTATTTTGCTTCGATTAAAATTTGCCGCAGTTTTTGCAAACAAATAATTAGATTTGAACACAATCATGTTGTGTAGCCACATGAAAATAAATTATATTTTCTGCTTGCATTTCAGTTGCAGATTTAATTGATGTAACAGTGCAGAAAACTGAGACAAAATTTTATTTCTTCTGCCTTTTAATTACCATCTGCTAACATAAGATTACATTTCTTAAAGTGACTGGGTCTACCTGCCAGCTGAATTTTTCGCCTGACTTCCTCAAGCTCTGGCAGCTGCCTTCATTATTGGTGAAAATGGCATGGCAAAGCTAGCATGAAAAATGAGGCTAAGCACCTGTCACTTCATTTTTCTGCAAAGAAACAAAGAAAATACATGAAACTCAATGCTCTGTGCAGTCTATACTCAGTGACAATTTGCTGCGAAATAGAATAAAGCATCAGTTTGTTCCTGAATACAATAACAAGCCTGACATATAAAAGCACTTCTAGCAACCCGCATATTTATTTGTGATAAACAGAAAAGATAAATCTTGAGAGTAAACAATGTGAGAAAAGGACAAAAATATGCATGAGAGATCTCACCCAGGATCACCAAATTTCATTTGCACATAGGATCAGCTCCTAACATGGACCTTTGTGGAAAAAGAGAGTCATCAGCAAATTTCACCTAGAAGTCAGTATTAGAGACAAGCCTCTTAGCTAATTATTGGTCATGAATGAAGAGCTTCCTTTTGGGCCTCAACTCAGCAAAGTTCTAAACACATGCCTAACTTTAATCATGTAAAAAGCAACAGAGAGTCCTGTCGCACCTTTAAGACTAACAGATATATTGGATGCATCCGATGAAGTGGGCATTCACCCACGAAAGCTTATGCTCCAATACATCTGTTAGTCTTAAAGGTGCCACAGGACTCTCTGATGCTTTTTACAGATCCAGACTAACACAGCTACCCCTCTGATACTTTAATCATGTAAGTAGTCTCACTGAAGTAATGGGATTATTCATGTGCTTAAGCACCTCATTGAATTGGGGCCTTGATCTTTATAATGGGGAGCCAAAAGTTGGTGCTTTTAAGCAGAAAGGTGGTGTAAAGGTGACCACCTCATTGGAATCAGATGGTTCTCCTGGAGCATAGTGTGAAGTCAGGGAGAACGTGTGCTTAAGGGGTCAGAGAGTGGAGAATCGGGGGGGGGGGGGGAGAGAGAGAACAAGGAGGAGGACCAAGCAAATAATAATAATTTCTCTCCCCACACATATTCTGATACAGTTCAAAAATAAAAATGGTGATGTACCTTAGCGTATCCTCAGGGTGCTTAAAGCTATCAACTCCTAAAACTATGTTATTGCAGTGCTAATGCTGCACAGAGTTAAACAAAGACAGAGGAAATGCAACCATTAAGCCTCCGACAGCAACCTCACCTGGACCACATGCATGGTATTTTCCATTCAAGTCTTTCCAGCTCAGTGTTAAATCTAGAGGTGTGTGTTCGGAAAAGTCCTGCTTATCGGTAATGTGCACAAGAGAATAGCTTTGTCTACACTGGGGAATTTATTAAAAAAAATCCCACTGGTTTTAAAACCATGAGGAACTATAGGGTATGTCTTCTCTGCAGAGTTAACTCAATTTATTTACATTTTTGAGTTACTCCGCAGGAGAGAAAAAACCCAAGTTGTTAGGCCAGGCAGGGAGACTGTGTCAAAGTCCTGCCCCATTTCTGACATTAGTAAGGATGTGGTAAAAATCTAAGTAGTTCTCTACTAAGAATACGCTATGTTATTTTTCAGTCAGTAAGTAAATGTGTGTGTTCATACTGTAATCATCATTTCAATAATCCGTTTTCCATATGCTGTTCATACAGCACAGGGTCAAGTATTCTCGAAATTCTTGGTTTAATTCTATGCAGTTAATACACTCATCGTATCAGCCAGGTGATCAATGAAAAAATAAAACCTATATATTTTGAACATATATTCAGAGGTTCTAATGGAGGGTCAACCAGCATGTTCATGGTATGAGATTTAATTAACTTTGTTGAAAAATTAAAGGTGGCCAATTTTGGTTTTGGGGTGAGCAAAGGCAGGAGGGTTTTTTTCATACAATGTCAAATAAAGTTGTCAGAAGAGAATCCCATAAAGAAAGTCATGATTTTTAGTCATGCTGGAATGATTATAAGAGTTTATGGGACAAATATAAATGAGGTTTTTTTTATTTCATCCATATTTATGGGCAGATAATTGAAATATTTTGCAGGAGAGACTCTGATGAAATACACTAGAGTGTTTACCCGGAAGCATGAAAAGTTTTATTGCTTTAATTTTTTAAAAGACATTTCTAATTTTTGTGATAATAGAAGTGAAATATTACATTAATTATTAGTATAGTAGCAATGTATCTGAACATGCATAGGAATGAAAGGTTCAAATCCAGGGCAGATAACACTAAAGCTACATGGGGAGTTATTCATTTTACTTTTATTGCAGTCTATTATAATTAGAATTTTTGAATTACAAGTTCCAACACCCAAGCCAATAAAGGATTCCTGCCTCCTTTAATGTACATCTATGTGCCACGGTACAGTAACCTCAGCCTATTTTGCATCAATAGATGCAGCCATGCACCCCGGGCTTTGATCTCTTCAAATCTCATACACTAAGCAATTCTGGTATATACGAGTACTACTCCATCTTTGGATGAGACACTGCTATGGAAAACCTAGGTGCTGCAGGAAGTGGTGCTGGAGATTCAGTAGGTGGCACTCTTCCCTTTGAGATGGTACTGAACCAATGCAAGAGCACATTGTAAGGAACTATTGCTGCTGGAGATGCTGTCTGAAATTAGATGTACAACTAAGGTCCTTTGCCACTTGAAGTGAGAGATCTCCTAGCACTTTTCCCCCTCTCAAGAGTAGAGTTGCTAACCTCAGTGTCCTGGCCAAATATCACTTAGAGTAAATACATTCTGTCATATTTCCCTCTATAGTTTCAATACAATTAAGTATTCTTCACTTCATGTGCTAAAATGGCTTTATCCAATTACTGTGAATAATAAGAGTTGCTACTTTCCACCCCAGAGATGAACATAAGAATGGCCATAGTGGGTCATACCTATGGTCCATCTAGTTGGATGGCTGCAGTTCAGTGGTAGCTGAAATGATTGCGACAACAATATGCTATGTGTTTGTTGTAATCCATTTCCAAAGAATAGAGAGACTTTGGATGAAACCTTGATTTAAAGGAAAGTCTTTAAAACAACCTTTCCCTATTTGCTAATACTATTTTAGGGTGATTTGGTGTGTTCAGGTTTAAGCAATAACTCTTGCTTCCTGTAGCAACTTACATTTATTTTAATAATCAGTGGATGTGAAGATAAATTTACAATATTTTTATAAAAATAGTCAAAAAGACTGAGCCAATCTCATTTTTCAATTTGTGGAATAAATATATAACAATATTATATAATCATAAATAAATATTATATAATAATAAATATTAAACTGGTGGTGAAAACTTTCAGCACCTTTTTACATAGAGACAGAGTCTCAAGCCAGGATGGATCACTGGATTATCTAGTCTGATCTGCTGTATATCACAGGCCACAAATATCACCCAGCACTCACACACAAAACCCAACAACCAAATTAGACCAAAGCAAGCACAACAACCCACCAGAAACTAAGGCTATTTTGTGCCACAGGAAGAGAATAGGAGGGACCAATGTGCACCAATGCTCGAGGCCCCTGCAATGGCAGGGAAAAGATTAAATGAGATATACCCGCATAATCCTGGCAAATGATGTGCACCCACATGCTGCAGAGGAAGGCGAATCTTGCCTCCCATTTGTTTTAGGATTAAAACAATCAAGTATGTAACCATATTATAGACATTAGTTTGTGATGATGTACATGATGGTTTTACCATTTCAGTAAGTTACACAGTATAGACTTCTTAATGACCACATATGGACTCTGCCAATACTTAAATCTCTTAAACTACGTCAAAATGGCATTTCATAAAATGTGTCATCTGCATGTCACGCAACCAGCTTAATCCCAAGAGTAGTTGTTTGAGACCATGAAATGAGTCTTTTAGGAAGGAGGCTACAATGCAAAAAATGGCATTGCTGTTCCATAATTTAGGGGTGAAATAATCACACTGTGGTGCTATTTGTATGGTATCAGGCATAGGTGTATTATCAGATTTTATTTCAATGGATCAATGTACTTGAGCCAAACCTTCACTGCAAGAAACAGAAACATGCCAGCATTACCTTCAACGTTACCAGGTTCTATTTCCCCTTCTGGGGTATGTGATAAGGTTGACTACAATTGGTCAACACTGGCACCAGACAGATAGGGATAGGTTTGTTTTTTTTAAAATAGAAGAGCAGTATGGGGGGATTTTGGGTACACTAGAATAAATTGCTGAATGGGACACGGTTAGGTTTTTTTCAGCCTCAGCTCCCAGCTTTGCAAAAAAGGTGATGACAGAATTTTGGGCCACTTAAACGTTTTGATTTGGCATTTTAAAGCCTCTTCTACATATATTCATTCTTAAACATAGATCAGACACAGATAATACACCAGACCACTTCAAGTTTATGAAACATGTTTATTTCTAAATTCATAGATTTTTAAGGTTAGAAGGGACAATGATGATCAGCTAGTCTGACTTCCTGCAGAACACAGGCCAAAGAGCCTCATCCAATAATTTCTGCATCATGCCCATAACTTCTGTAAGAGTTACAACATCTTCTAGAAAGATGCACAGTATTTTTTCCTTCAAATCAAAAGAATTCAACTGATGGAGAATTCATCACATTCCCAGATAAGCTGTTTCAATGGTTAATTTACCATCGCTGTTAAAAATGCATGCCTTGTTCTAGTCTGAATGAGTCTAACTTCAGCTTCCAACCATGGGATCTCATTTTCTGCTAGATTAAAGTGCAGGGTACTGTCAGAAATCTGTTCTACATGTATGTACTTTCAGAGTAGCAGCCATGTTAGTCTGTATCCGTAAAAAGAACAGGAGTACCTGTGGCACCTTAGAGACTGCATCCGAAGAAGTGGGCTGTAGTCCACGAAAGCTTATGCTCTAATAAATTGGTTAGTCTCTAAGGTGCCACAAGTACTCCTGTTCTTTTTATGTATGTACTTGTAGACCATGATCAAGACACCTCTTTACTTTCTCTTGGTTAAACTAAATAGACTTGGCTTCTTTAACCTCACACCATTATGCAGGTTTTCCAGATCTCTAATAATTCATGTAACTCTTTTCTGAACCCTTTCCAATTCATCAGCACATTTTTGAAGTGTGGATACCAGAACTGGATACAGTATTCCAGTAATGATTTCACTAATGCAGAATACAGAGGTAATATTGTGACCCAGGAACCTCTTAGTGCCAACTGGCAGAGGGCACAAGGAATGTATTGACAGGGATCCCCTCAGTCAGAGGGGTGCATAATAATTCACTAAATGGTGGCACGTGAGGTCTCTATCGAGAGTCAGTAGCCCACTGGTCATCATAATGATTGCAACATGTATGCATTCATAATATTTAAGAAGTTGTGTGTCTATACTGAAAATTATGTTCTTAAGGTAGGTAATCAGGAGGTAATATGGTAATCAGACAGGTTTCTTCTAGAAAGGAGGTAACAGACTCTCTGTGTCTGGTGATGTGTGTATCGGGCCTTTCATGTCTCACAATGGATGCCTGTTTGCATACTGAGCCAAATGCTTGTTAAGAGAGGAAATTTACAGGAAGAAATAAACAGCATGAGGAGATGTGGTTTATGAGTAATGAGAATGCTTTGTTGGGGTATGTCTGGAGGTGCAGAGGTACACCCTGGATCCTTCACCAAGGAGGTAAGCTAAATGCACATTTGTCTTATGAAATGGAGGGTCACAGCCAACCCTGGCATTGCTCTATAAAACCTGAAAGTATCTAGTTAAATAACTCTAGGTTCTAGACTGTGTTATGATTTTTATTTTATATGTAATCATTTATTTCCAATACTTCTACTTGCTATCACTATAAACATACCTAAGTGCTGTGTGATAAGCGGAGCAATGATCTGAGGTGTAACTGAGAAGGTAAGGTTTCCTGCTTCTTTGGAAGCAATGAAACTATGAAAACTGAGTGTCCAGTGGAACAGGGGCTGGACATTCCAGGGAGATGCTCAGAGAGCCCAGGAATTGGAGTGTGCTTATCACTAACCTAAAGAGAGGGGATTCCATTGGTCTAGAGAGAAATGCTTGTGTTGCCTGTGGCTGGGGTAGTCAAGGAGCTGATCCCCAGCAGGCACAGAGAAGATTTCCTCATGTTAAGGGCAAGTGGTAGCAAAGTGTCTCACAGCCCTCGGTGCCCCCAGGAAGCGTCACAAGTACCACCTCCTTACTCCTATTTGATTTCCCCTGCTTATATATCCCAGGATTGCTCTGAACCTCAACTACAGCATCGGACTAGGAACTCTTATTCAATGGGTTACCTACCATGACTCCCCTTAAGTTTTTTCCAGAGAGTTGCTGCTTTCCATGATACAACCCCCATCTCATAAGTGTGACCTACATTCTTTGTTCCTAAATGTATAAACTCACATTTGGCTGTGTTAAAAACACATTGTTCAAATGAGCCCACTTTATCAAATGATGCAGATTAGTCTGTTTAGCTTCCCTGATCCCCATCATTATTTACCACTCCACAATTTTTGTGTCAATTGCAAACTTTACCAACAATTATTTTGTATTTTCTTCCAGATAATTTATAAAGATACTGAATAGCTTTGGACCAAGAACAGATCCCTGAAAGAGCCCACAAGAACCACCCCTATTGGATGGTGATTCCCCATTTATTTTTTGGGATTTATCAGTTAACCAGCTTTTAATCCATTTAATGTGTGCTGGATTGATTTTTTATAACACTATGAATAAATTACTTGGATAGTCTGAAATAAACATCATTTTACACCACAAAGTACAAGAATGTTTTACATACTTGTTAGCAATTGCATTGGTTTTGGTTTGAGTTAATTGCAGCAGTGAAGGAAGGGCATGAGGGATTTTCCCACCCACCTCAAGTGAGGAAGTTTGAACTGGTAGTGCTTTCCTGTCCTCATCAGCTAGAGGAAGTTTTCTGTATGCTGGAGTGGGTGGGAGTTATCTAGAAGATGGTTACAATGCATGGAGATCTGGTGACAACACTCATTAGAACTAAGAAATAAGAATGGGGAAGGGGTAGAAGTTGGCACTTGAAATGATGGTGTTTAAGATGGAGAGGCTGGGCTTGACACTTGAGCTCTGTGAAATTACCACTCAATTCAGGTTTATTCACATGTAAAAATTCAGCTTTCCACAGCTAGTTGTGAATTTGACTCATTGTGAAAGGCCACCATTTTTGCAGAAAGACAAATTATGGGCAGTACAATGTCAATTTATACCTGGGGAAATGTGCATTTTATTTTCTTCACAAAAGCAAATGCAAAATATGAAGCAAAGCTGCAAAAATATTTTGCATTCCCAAGAAACCATATAAACATGATTTTTTGCTTACAGTGGGAATTTTTATTACATGGCCCTAGCTGCCACTTGTGACTCATGCTCATGGAAAGTTAACAGTGATACACAGAATTCTTTTTCCACAGGATTCTGAACTAGTGGTACCAGGGTGCAGAAAGGCTAGGACTTCTTGTGCCATGGTGGATGGATAAGGCACATTCTAACCCCCTTTTCAGAAGAGCTCATTTGCAGTGCTTCTTAGATCATTAAAGCATGACTTTATTATTTCAAGGTACATAAGGAATCTTTTTGATTTTGACTATCAGAGGCTATATCACTGCTTTTTTGAACCGAGCCTCTCACCTCTAAGTCACACAAGTTGACCTATATTATCTCAGCGAGACATCAAGAGAAAGTCAACCTACTTTTCAAAACAGACATAATACAGACATAGCACAATTGATCAGATAGGGAACCTACAGATATATTTGGAGAACTTATTGAAAGTACAGTGTGAAGATCAAAGAGCTAAGGGGGTCTTTTAAGTCATCCATTGTCCATATGCACCATCATTATCTAATAGCAGCAGAGTCTTTTCCAGGGAAATCAATATTAGTGTGCGCTAAGTTCATATTTTATTAATTAGCCATAGAGCAAGAGTCCAACTTAGCTCAACCATTTAGTGTAGTTTTAGGGTGATAAAATCTTTCTGATCATGGTGCACTGTTACTGTAGCTGTGGCAAAGCCATTTGATAAAAGAAAGGAAAAAGATCCAGTATTCACAGATAAATTACAGGTTTAGCATTTCAAAAGTATTCTCTACTTTCAGAAAGTGGATGACATTATGAAGAGAAGCAGAAAGTAGGGCTTATTTATGCACTGTTACTTCCATAATCTGCATTATAGCACAGTTGTGTACATAAAAGAACAATTTGTCTCAAGCAGCTTGACTATAAACGGAGTGGCACATTGCACTTAACAGACTGGTGGGAGGTCTGTGTAAACAATAATAATTCATGTCAAGACTTATATGTTGAGGGTCGTTGTGTTTTTTAGAGTAACAATATTAATAGTTTGATTTTTTATGACTAGGTAATATATTAGCATTTCCAGTTATCTTTCTAATTATACTACAGTGCTACATCAAACTCAGGTGAAAAAATACAACTGTGGCATATAAAGATTTCCAGCTAGTTAATTTATATGAAGGCATGTTAGGAATATAATGCCTTTTGCTGTAATTAGATACTGTAACATTTTATTCTCAACGTTAAAGTATGTATTCAAAATACATGTGCATGTTTTAAGAGGTGTAGTAAAAGGCAATGTATTGTGAACATGTTACACATCTCTCCAGAACAACATAAACGCACTCTTGAAATCCAACTCTGAACAGATAACAGGACAAAGCAACATATACCAATTTTTTTGAATGGGATTTCCATATTCTTCCTTTGCTTGCACAGACACCTGGACCTGAGGGGTCCATGTATTGTAGCTTGACTGATTTTCCTCTCCTACTTGTGCACTTACTGTGAATTGCTGCATCTTTTCTGGATAGCTTTTGAACATGAAATTGCATTATTTGACATCTGCTTTTTATCCAAAATCAACAACTGAATAAATCTCATAGAATCATAGAATATCGGGGTTGGAAGGGACCTCAGGAGGTCATCTAGTCCAACCCCCAACTCAAAGCAGGACCAATCCCCAATTAAATCATCCACACCATCTCGGAATCACCTCCAACTATCATCTGCATGGAATCACTACCACTGTCTATGAATAAGTGTTGGTCAATTAGTGAGGTAACATATATGCATTACCCGCATGTCTTGTGTTTTCTAACAATTTGATTGGACAAGGGCTGAGGTCCCAAAACTACATTTTACAGAGCTTTGGTGGTAGTCCACAGAGACCTTTCTGGTCATGTGGTGCTGGGTCTGTTTCCAGCTGAGAGAAACAGAACAGATAGGAGAAGGAAATGAAGAGCAAAACTAGACAATCTTTCTCCCTCTACCCCCCAAAAAGGACAAAATATGCATCCAAGTAAAGGCAGTTAAAGTACATTAAAGCCCAAATATTCAGAAGCCACAAGTGATTCTGGTTGCTTCAAATTTTGGGTATCCAACTTGACACTCTTAAAGGGTCCTAATTTTCAGTAAGGGCTGAATATCCACCCCCCTGAACATCATGCCCCCTTAAAGTATCTTGAGTTTGGGGGCACCCAACATCACTTTTGAATATGTAGCCATAATTATTTTCTTGATATTATTTTCTGTTAGGATATAGATATTCAGGCCTGTCTGTAAAGGCCTATACTTTAAGAACTAAGGTATATGTTTATCATTTAGCTAGTTACAGAGGTATAAAAGAAAGAATCTGTGTAAGGGCCTTCTATCACTGTGACAGTCTGACGCCCTGTTTTTAAACTAAGGCCTTTGGCTAAGAAGTGGGAGCAGCCATAATCTGGGAAGCATATGGTCACATCCTCACATTCCAAACAAGTCATAGTGAAATAAGGCAATCTGGGACTGTTAGTAAGGTGATCCGATCTATCACCTCCAGAGAGAGGGAAGAGCCTAGAAGATGTAAAAGGAAATTTAGTTTGATAGTTTTCTGTTTGGTAAGAACTCACTTATCAATAGACACAGCTGGGAAACCCTTATGTCTTTATAGATGTACTTGTGAAATCCTCACTTCTGTATTGTTTTGTCGTTATTGTTCCCACTTCGCTATTGTTTATTTGCATGGTCTCTGTCTGATTCTGTGATTGTTTCTGTCTGGTGTATAATTAATTTTGCTGGGTGTAAACTAATTAAGGTGGTGGGATATAATTGGTTAGCTAATCATGTTACAATATGTTAGGATTGGTTGGATACATTTCAGTAGAATGATTGGCTAAGGTATAGCTAAGAATATTACTATATAAATTAGGGGCAAACAGGAAGTAAGTTGGGATTTGAAAACAGGGAAAAAGGAACTTGGATTTAAGGTTGCTGGAAGTTCACCCCAATAAACATCTAATTGTTTGCACCTTCGGACTTTGGGTATTGTTGCTCTCTGTTCACACGAGAAGGACCAGGGAAGTGGGAGAGTGAAGAAATAAGCTCTCTAACATTTTCCATAAGAGCAATTGCTGTTGTTGCCAAAAAAGATATTATGCACGCTTACATCTATGGCTTGGTCTGCACTTAAAAGTTTTACTGGCACAGCTGTATCAGTTAGGGATGTGATTTTTCACTGACAGAACTATGCTGGTGAAAGTTCTAGTGTAGATAGAGTTCTATCAATATAACTGGGCTTATACCAATATAGCATATGCCAGTCAGGGGAACCAATATCAAAGCCTATTAATTTTCACAGTCACTTCTCATTGCAGCATGATAGATGTAACACACAGGAGAGAAGAGAGGCAGCTGAGCAAAGGTTGTTATATGGACCTTTTTATGAAGACATCCTTAGCCAGACCTCTCTGCTGGGTGAAATCCACCTCACTGGCCAGCAATGAGGTATAACTGATACTTAGGCTAGGTCTACACTGGGGGGGGGATCCATTTAAGATATGCAAATTCAGCTACGCGAATAGTGTAGCTGAATTCGACGTATCCGAGCCGACTTACCCCGCTGTGAGGACGGTGGCAAATCGACCGCCGCGGCTCCCTCGTCGACGGTGCTTACTCCTACCTGCGCTGGTGGAGTACGCGCATCGATTCGGGGATCGATTGTCGCGTCCTGACAAGACGCGATAATTTGATCCCCGAGAGATCGATTTCTACCCGCCGATCCAGGCGGGTAGTGAAGACAAGCCCTTAATGGCTGAAAGATTTCACAGATAGCCATGGGCAGCTTCAAAAAGTCTCAAATGAAGAAAGGCAGACTTATCTTTTGCTTACATGAAATACTGAAGGATGTCCTCCCTGGAGAGACTTGATGAGCAAATCAAAGTGCTTAACTGAAAGAAAATAAAGCTTATGGGGCAGGAAGCAAAAATGAGTGTATGACAGGACAACATTCTGCAGTATTTTTGGGAGACCATATTGTATTAATTATATGAATTACGTATCATTTACATATCGTTTACGTAACATTGTGAGCAAGGGATTGTATGCACTTCACAGCTGAGATGGGCTTATTGAGTCAGAGTTTAAGGAAATAAGGGACCACCAAATCATCTAGTCTGCCCTCTGGATACCACAGACAACCCAGCACCTGCACACTAAACCCAAAAACTGAAATTGCCCACAAGAGGCTAGACTACTATTTGCCACCCGCAGAGAATATGAAGGACTGAGGTGCACCAATACTCAAGATCCCCCACAATGGCAAGGAAATTATTTAGTGAAATATGCCCAGATAATGCTGGCAAGTATTCCACACCCACACACTGCAGAGGAAAGTAATCCCCAGCCCAAGGTCACTGCCAATATGACTTGGAGGAAAATTCCTTTCCAGCCCCACACATAACGATCAATTAGATCCTGAGTATGTGAGCAAGAACCAGACAACCAAGCACCTGAGAGAGAAAATGGTCCATATCACCTCACAGCCTCAGCCCACCCCTCCCAATATTACTGATGCTTCAGTGGAAGGAGATTAAAAAAACACTCCCAAAATACATGGGGGAATGAATCCCTTCCTGACCCCTGCCAGTGGTTGGATGAAACCCTGAAGCATGAGCTTTAGGAACATAAGACATAAACCAGAAGTGAGCCCAGGGCTGTTGAGCCTTGCCCACCACCAACACAAGCATCCCTGTTATACAATCACATTCATAAATTTGTCCAGCTGTCTCTTAAAATGAATTAAGTTGTTTGCCCGCACAACTCCAATTGTGAGGCTGCTCCAGAACCTCTCCCCTCTGATGGTTAGAAACCTTCTAATTTCTGGCCAGAATTTGTTCATAGCCAGTTCATATCCATTTGTTCTTGTGCCAACATTGTCCTTTAGCTTAAATAGTTCTTTGTCCTATCTGGTATTTACTCCCCTCATGTATTTATAGAAAGCAATCATATCCACCTCAGTCTTCCTTTTGCTAGACTAAACAAGCAAAGCTCTTCCAGTCTCCTCTCCTAAGACAGGCCCTCCATTCCCCTGATCATCCTAGTAGCTCTTCTCTGCACCTGTTCCTGTTTTAATTCATCTTTTTTGAACATGGGTGAGCAGAATGGTACATAGTATTGCAAATGGGGTCTTACCAATGCCTTGTACAATAGCACAAAACCTTTACAGAGAATTGTTCTGTTCTGCCAGACACTCAGATTTTTTGCAAGAATTTGTGCCAAGCCAAGCAGGTCCAAACGACATGCTAGTGGTGGAGCCCATTCTACCGTTTGGCTCTCACTGTTCATTGTTGCCACTGACAGAATTGCTCTAGTGTTAGCAGTGGTGGCAAAATTCTGCCAAAAAACAAACACACAACACACACTAGTGTAGAAAGAACCTGAGAGTCAACTGACAAAGTAAAAGGGGAACCATCATTATCCTTCATGGATAGAGAGTGGTATGAATCTTAATGGCAAGAGGTAGAAAAAGACTTCCTAGTTTATCAGTTGCACCCATTAGGATATAGTCTTCTAGTAGAAGATACACCAGATATTCAACTATGCTACATTAGAAGAGAAACAACTTTTTACTTTTCCTGCTTTAGGCCAAATCAGATGCGAATTCACCAGTATAAAACATTCCTACCTTGGATCATTCATCAATGACTCCATTCATTCATTAAATGAATGGAGCTACAGCAGGGATAAATTTAGCACATTAAGGATTTTGGGGGGCAATGTTTGATTTTTTTTTCTTTTAATTTTCACACCTTAAGGTATTAAGAATTGTCACTATCATTTTGAACCAATTGCTTCCCCTCCTTACTGCTACCACAGGTCTGACCTTCTCATTAAATTCCTCTCTTCAAATTCCTCTCCCCAATCTCAAATTTCTTGCTTCCCTAACTTTGTTTCTTACATTATTGCCCTAGTCATCTCCATGTGATGAGGAGAAAAATCACAACCACCTGAAAACACCCTTCTTTGCTTGCTGCTCACCATCTCCTCTCTCAAGGATTATTCCTTGGTACGTTCTAGAGAAGGTGGTCTCTCCAGCTTTCTGACTCTCTCTCCTAGCTCGACCTCTCTGACTTCTCTCACACAAGCTTTTGACTCTCACATTTCTGCTCTTCTTCAGGTGATCAAGGACCTGCTTTTTTTTTTTTTTTTAAAATACTGGGCTTGGATCGTTCTCTCTTCAGCTAATTTATCTGTATGACAATACTGATCATTTAGTCTGTCCTTCCTGAACACTGTAAGTAAGGAGACAGCTTCTTTGGTGATCTCCTCTCACAGCTTAAACCTTTTTCATACCTTTCAGGCTTTATATCTTCTCTGCTCCTCACTGCTTAAGACGCTGTGTCGTTGACTTTATTTGGCTTTATTTTCTTCTCTATCTTCCTCTAGGACATCTTCTCACTATTACTGTAGTTGCAACCTCTCTTGTTACTTTTATGCAGTTAACATACAGCTTTGCAGTTCTCTGACTCACTATCTTATCTCTCAATCCTCCGTATATTTCACTGTCTTGACTCTATTGGCACCTGGGTACAGAATATTGGTTTTACTACAGACTGGTTCAAAGATTGAAGGTTTTTTATTTTTTTCTGGGTGAAAAGAACAGGAGTACTTGTGGCACCTTAGAGACTAACAAATTTATTTGAGCATAAGCTTTTGTTAGTCTCTAAGGTGTCACAAGTACTCCTGTTCTTTTTGCGGATACAGACTAACACGGCTGCTACTCTGAATTCTGGGTGAAAAGTTCTCTGCCCCATCTCTCCAATTCTGTTGTCACTCTCCTCAATTAAGACCTCAATTTTACACCTCCAGATACCAGAAGCCTAAGACACCCTTAACCCTGCATTTCCCTTTCCCCTCCTGTGTCTGAAAGTCAGCTTACGACTGTTTCCAGAACATTGCAGAAATTCATATTCATGCTTCTATCCCTTTCCAACTTGGCTACTGAAATTCCCTTTACCCGCTCCCATCCCCTTTTTCACTTTCTTTTATTTCCCCATTCCTTCAAGTCACTTATTCAACCTCTCTCTCTTTGAAGCCCTCCTTTAACAATATTCTTCGATTTAACCCATGACTGATAATAAACCAATATACCCTTCTCACATTTTCTCTTCTCTTTCTTGAATAATTAGGTAATTAGTTTGCAAGAATGCTTATTTGTATTACTGCTGCTTTTAAGGTACAGTTCTGTCTTCTTTTGCTCAAGTCCATCTCCGCCTTTCTCATTCTGCCTTGCTATCTGTATGCAAGTCACTTTTCACAATTCTGTAAAGCATTATCTCATTATTCTATCTCTCACTGTTGAGCATTTCAGAAACTGTGTGTGAAAGATGAGATATAAAAATAAATTGAATTGGAATACATGATGCTAAGATCTTCAGAGAGATGCAGTCCTGCACTTAAACTGACTACATTCATAGTGCATATGTAATCTGACAGCTACTGGCAATATTTGCCAGTGTTGCTCCTGTCATACATCAAAAAGATTAATATAAGGGAATTAAAGTTTTAACCATTCCTGATAATCAGACTCATGGTCACATAGTTGCTGGGCTATTAGTAACAAATCTGACAAAAACACTTGAATGATTGGGAATTATACTTTGTGTCCTGTTTGACCTTCAGAGTAAGTTCAACGGGTCTTGAGTAACAGTCTCATTACTGGCGTCCTGTCCAACATATCTGGGTAGCAGTCTCATTACCAGCCAGCATTAATGAAACATAGAAAGAAGTTTGCAAAAGCTGTAGGAGATTACCTGTGTGACAGTAAAATCAAAACATATTTTCAGTGTATTATGGAGCATTTTTAAACAGGTGTGTTCTGGACTATATTAGGACTTTTAAGTAAAAAGACTTCACTGATCAGCCCATGAGTCCTATGGGAAATAAGATGGCAGAGATCTACGTTCTCCAGTGACTACAGTGGAAAGGATGAAACTTTGACTACATGATAACTCACAACTGTAATTATAGAATGATCTCTAATTGAGATATCATGAAAAGGAAGAACATTCAAAAGACCATTGTATATCCTTGAGAAGAGTTGTTGCATATGGCCCTTCTGACATGCTGAATGTTACCTGTCTTGAAACGTCTCCATCACATCATGGAGATAAATGAGCGTGATTTTGAAAGATACCTTTTTAGGTGTTAGATTTTAAAATACAGAAACATTTATGCAGAAAAAACAGAATGCTACTTCAACTACCCCTCCCCAACATTGAATTGGAAGGAAAAGGGTTTTTGTTAAGGTTGTTGATTGATCGCAGTTAACTCACACGATTAACTCAAAAAAATTAATTGTGATTAAAAAAATAAATCACGATTCAAGAGAATACCAATTGAAATTTATTAAATATTTTTGGATGTTTTTCTACATTTTCAAATACATCTATTTCAATTACAACACAGAATACAAAGTGTACAGTGCTCACTTCATATTTTTTATTACAAATATTTGAACTGTAAAAATGATAAACAAAAGAAATAGTATTTTTCAATTCACCTCATGCAAGTACTGTAGTGCAATCTCTTTATCATGAAAGTGCAATTTACAAATGTAGGGGTTTTTTTTGTTACATCACTGCACTCAAAAACAAAACAATGTAAAACTTTAGAGCCTACAAGTCCACTCAGTCCTATTTCTTGTTCAGCCAATCGCTAAGAGAAACAAGTTTGTTTACATTTACGGGAGATAATGCTGTCCAATTCTTAATTACAATGTCACCTGAAAGTGAGAACAGGTGTTCGCATGGCACTGTTGTAGATGGCGTCGCAAGATATTTATGCGCCAGATTAACTAAACATTAATTTGCCTCTTCATGCTTTGGCCATCGTTCCAGAGGACATGCTTCCATTCTGAAGACGCTTGTTAAAAAAATAATGCATTAATTAAATTTGTGACTGAACTCCTTGGAGGAGAATTGTATGTATCTGGCTCTGTTTTACCCGCATTCTACCATATATTTCCTATTATGGCAGTCTCAGATGATGACCCGGCACATGTTGTTCATTTTAAGAACATTTTCACTGCAAATTTAACAGAATACAAGAAGACATCAATCTGAAATTTCTAAAGATAGCTACAGCACTCGACCCAAGATTTAAGAATCTGAAGTGCCTTCCAAAATCTGAGAGGGATGAGGTGTGGAGCATGCTTTCAGAAATCTTAAAAGAGCAACACTCTGATGTGGAAACTACAGAATCCAAACCACTAAAAAAGAAAATCAACCTTCTGTTGGTGGCATCTGACTCAGATGATGAAAATGAACATGAGTCAATCTGCACTGCTTTGGATAGTTATTGAGCAGAACCTGTCATCAGCATGAATGCATGTCCTTTGGAATGGTGGTTGAAGCATGAAGGGACATATGAATCTTTAGCACATCTGGCATGTAAATATCTTGTGACACCGGCTACAATATTGCCATGCAAACACCTGTTCTCACATTCAGCTGACATTGTAAACAAGAAATGGGCAGCATTATCTTTTGCAAATGTAAACAAACTTGTTTGTCTGAGCGATTGGCTGAACAAGAAGTAGGACTGATTGGATTTGTAGGCTCTAAAGTTTTACATTATTTTTGAATGCAGTTATTTTTTGTACATAATTCTACATTCGTTAGTTCAACTTCCATGATAAAGAGATTGCACTACAGTACTTGTAGTAGGTGAAATGAAAAATAGGATTTATTTTGTTTTTTTACAGTGCAAATATTTGTAATAAAAAATATAAAGTGAGCACTGTACACTTTGTATTCTGTGTTATACTTGAAATCAATATATTTTGGATGTTGTCTACATTTTTCAAAATATTTAAATAAGTGGTATTCATTATTGTTTAACAGCGCGATTAATCACACAATTAATCACAATTAATTTTTGTAATCGCTTGACAGCCCTAGTTTTTGTTTTAAGCCTGCAGTAATGAAACATTTATAAAACTGTCTAATAATGTTGCAGGAATTCAGCAATAAGCAACAGCAACACTAAAATGGATTCAGTCCTTCCACTGAATCTCTGCTTACAATAATCTCTCATGCCAACTTTGGCAGTCTAGATCCAATCTCCATTTAGAAGCCATTTAGCCATGAATTGTAAACTTTAAATCATCATTTGACATGATGAAAGATTCCAAACAGACAAATTCTTTTTTTTTTTTTAAGAAAGATTACATGCGTGCTGGAGAATACAAGCATTTTATCAATATTTATAGTAATTCTCAACCAGTTTTGTACATTAATGTTCTAGCTTTAAATTATAGAGAAGCTGACGACACATGGTATAAGCACCAATTTCATTTATTCCACTAATAACTTGCAACCTGTTATCATTCTATGAGAGTGCACATAAATGTATTAGTATGAATTAGTTATGCATGCCTGAATGTGCATGAATCCTTCTTAATGGCTCCGGGTTATTAAGAATCTGATATTCCCCAAATACATTATCCAGAAGTATGCATGGAAGCAGCAGAACTTAATCCTGCAGCACTTTGGTCTCTCTCTACTTAAGTCTGCTGTGGAAAAGCAATTTTGAATCTTCGTTTTTGCTGCTGCAAATGTATGGCCTTTTAGCTTGCCTCAGGTTGCGGATAAGCAAGATGAGATCCTATCTGCAGAGTCACGAGTGCCACTAAAAGACTTGTTCTATCTTCTGGAGTTTACATAACCATTTGACAGCTTGCCATACAGAGATGAATGAATTTTAGGACATAAGTTAATGAGGGAAGATAGCCCAGGGGACACAAAAATACACACAATGCTGTTTGCAGAAATTATATTTAAAAAGGTTTGGTATTCATAAACAATGAATGGCAACTTAAAATCTTTACCTGTTAGAAATACAATTTTTTTAACCTTTAAAACTTCACTCCTGTTTATTTCACTGGCTAGAGCATGCTGAAACTCATATTTATTTTAAACAACCATTTATTCATTGAAATAAGTATGCAAGTAGCACTACACAGGTTTCCTTTTCTTCTAAAACAGTGGTTCTCAAACTATTGTACTGGTGACCCTTTTCACACAGCAAGTCTCTGAGTGAGACCCCCCCTTAAAAATGAAAAACACTTTTTTACATTTAACACTATTATAAATGCTGGAGGCAAAGTGGAGTTTGGGGGCTGAAGCTGACAGCTCATGACCCCCCCCACCTAATAATCTCACAGCCTCCTGAGGGGTGACGATCCCCAGTCTGAGAACCCCTGTTCTAAAATGACTTGCATTTTACAAACACAAGGTCAGATTCTGATGCCCTTCTCTTGCTATATAGCATACTTTACTCACAATTTGCTCCACTGATTCCAATAAAACTACTCATGGGGTAGGGTATCACTCAGTGTGGATAAGGATGGAAGGATCTGCCCTGAGCTAGTACACCAAAGGAACATTATTTTATATTCATGTCTAGCTAAGGATTTCATTTTTATTAACTTAAGAGAAACTCATTTTCATACTACTATATAGAAACTGCACCTGAATACACTACATACTGGAATAACTAACTAAGAAGCGACCTAGATTTAGACTGATATTTGGCAAGCGCACCACTATGAGAGAGTAAGAACCCTTCCCCTGCCCTCCCCATATCTCCTAAGCGAGTTACTCAGACATTGGGTCCTGGAGCATAAGAGTAACACTCCCTCCTCACAGCAGATGGGAGGGGAAGGGGAATTATTACCCCTCAGGAGCAAGGAAAAAGCTGGGAAGAAATTGTGTCACAGTGTTTCTGTGAGTCATATTCTCCCTGCTTATCATTTCACTGCCCAGTGGAATGAACAACAACATTTTTGTCAAATTGAAGGGAATCCCCCTGCCTCCCAGAATAAATGAAGATTAGAAATGTTAAGCTCAGAGGAAAGTGAATAGATAATTTCCATTCCAAACTTGATCTTAGAGTCACAGAGAATATACTGAAGGATAGTGCTCCATCTCTAAACAGTCTCATACAGAAGAGTTCTGTTTTCTTAGGAATTGTCCATACAATAGCAAGGCACATTTCAACACAGCATGAAAAGAGAAATATGGCTACAATATTTTTTGGGAAAACTTCCCACTACTCTCTTTAATAAAATAGTCACCATGGGAATTGCATGACCTCACATTTTTGGATGCTAAGAAAAATAAGGCAGAAAATACAAGATTATACCACTTTTTGTTCTTTTATTCCCAGAAAGTAGTAAAATCACCAGTTATGAAAGTAACTCTGTAGACTGATAACCCATTATCCCTGGCATTAAATAACTACCTTTACTGAGACGATGATCCACGCTGATAGCCCAGGAAATATAATCTAAAAAAGGATACCATTTTAAAAAATGGTATCTGTGAATTAGAAATGTCTGCACATCTGTTAGGTACATTGGTCTCAGTATTAAAGTATCTTATGTTCAAGGCCAGCAGGGGTTTTAAGTCTACATCACTCTACCTATCAAGTCTCCCATCATGTTTGATATAATTCAAATTTTTAAAAGCTTGATTTTTCTTTTCTTCAAGGTAGTAGGGGCTGGGTAGGGGAACAGAAGCAGCACATGTACCTCAAGGAATAACCTGTGATATCTTTTGTGTAACATGGTGAATTGTGCATCCACTGCTCTGAATTTAAATCATCACACTACCTGAAAAACACACCAAAACAAAAGGGCATGGATTCTCCCTAACTAGTCATTTATTATGCTTCAACTAATTGACAAAATTGGTATTGTGTTGTAAAATGTCTCTCGCTAACTGATTAATATGTTTTTAGACACTGCACAAATCTATATTAATGAATGAAAAATGAACTAAACAGTAACAAGAAATTGGTAACAAGTTACTATCAGCTTTGTCCATTTCCTGGAGAAAGACTGGTTCTTCACATTTCCAGGCAAACATATTAGCAAATTCCTTAATATGATCATCAGGAGTGACTTTGTCCAGCACATGGCAATTTGTATGGCCATCCTGGGTTAGACCCCAGGTCCATCTAGCTCAGTAACCTGTCTCTGACAGTGGTCAATATCAGATACTTCAGTGGAAGATAAGAAATCCTCAGTAGGTTGACGATGTGGAATAATTTGCCCCCCGTGTTTGGTCTCATCCTTGTCTTTATTAGTTAGATATTGATTTACTGGATTAATTGAGGAGCTTCTGGAGTTGAGATGCTTATGGGACCACTCATTACCCATGTCTGCTTCTAGCCAGGGCCCTGCTTCTTGTTCTTTTCAACTTCAGTGCAATTATGCTAAAACAATGTAGGATGCCACAAATACACTTAGACCCTCAAGTTTCCCTTCCTTTTCTTGGCTTCACTGTTCTCTTTCAGTTCTGTTTATTGTGCGTACATGGGGCCAAATTTTCTGCTGCTTTAAATGGTGACACCCCACTGACATCTATGGAAATGTGCCCATTTACACTAGCAGAGTATTGGTCCATAATGTATTTTATGACCTACTTGGCTACAGGAAGTTTCTCGGGCTCCCTGACTTTTGGGGAAGCAGTGAGGAAGAGGAAAACGAGTAAGGGCAATATATGCTTAGGGCTGCAGCAACTAAAATGGTTTCAGCTAATGCGGTTACCGACACTTCCAGCCGTTCAATGCACTCTTCCCTAGGGAGAAAAAAGCTAAAGGAAACTGCTTAGTATGAAACCACTGGATGTTCATTGAAAATCATTCTAGTGGTGAAGATGAAGAGGCTTATCGGTAAAATACTCCTGGTATAAATCTAAAAACAACATTAAAAGCTCTCCAAGAAATGGACAGTCAAACAGATTCTTTCACACTGAGAACCAGCAGTAGAGGAGCTAAAATGGATTTTGTAGGAGCCAGTTAAAAAAGATTGTACCTTTGATTTAAACCACTGCTAAAATGGATTGCCCAGATAAAGTCCGTATTATGCTGGAGAGAAGGGATTTTTGCACAAAAACTACAGAGATGCTAGAAAACATCATTAAAAGGAGAACTTTTGATTTTGGATTTCAAGGATAGATATAGAGAGAGAGCAGAGAATCTAGGGATAGATCATTCACTGAAGGCATTGCCTGTCGTATCGGCTAACAGACTGGAAAAGGAACCTGATAATCATGAAAGGAGAGTTGTGAATAGTTTGGCTAAGAGTCAGACAAACAGAAAAATTATGGGGTCAGATCCTCAGCTGATGTAAACAGGCCTACCCCACCTGAAGTAAATGAAGCCATGCTGGTTTATACCAGTTGAGAATCAGGCTATAGTTGATATTTTCTTAAAGCTGTTCTGAAAACTACTGAATCTGCATAGTTTGGAGAATAATTTCAAGAAAGGAAGCTTCCTCAAGAGTTTTGGTGCTTTCTGATTCCTGGAAATACCACACGGACTCTCCTCAAATATTTTGCCAGTTCTCTCTCTGTAAGAACATAGCACCAGCATCTCATAACACCTCTTAGCACTTCCATAGCCCTTTATCACTGAGTCAAATTCATACTACTTCTGTGAGGCAGGCCCCCACCAAGGAACTCTAGTCAAGGATCAGGGCCCCCACTGTGCTAGAAGCTGCAAGGACAACTAACAAATAAGACAATTCCTGCCCCAAAGATTTCACTCCAAATCTAAATATTATCCTCATTTCACAGATACTTTGAGTTTGGTTCTAGAAATGGGCAGACTCTTGGTACTGTGTCAGAACTCATTTGCACCGAACCAGATGGTCCAACCTGTTTTTTAAACGATGGCTTATTTCCACAATTCCATACGTGTATGTGGCACTTTATAAACAAATACAAAATGATAAATTCCCTGCCCTAGAAAGCTTCATAAGGGCTTGTTCCTGTGAGGTACTGAGTTCCCTCAACTTCCCTTGCCTTCACTGGACATAATAAAAAGTTATGCAAATTAGATTATTTAGGTTTGGCACCTGTCTTGTCGGTTCCTCTCCCTCTCTCCCTACCTCCTCTTGGACCTCACAAGAAAATGAATAACAACAACTATTATTATTAATACTTATAGCTAAAAGCCACTAGGGGAAAAAAGAGAATGACTGGGAAGGGAGAATTTCTTTTTCTCTTTCTTTGTCGATTTTAGGATGAATACTGCCCTGGATAAGTGGCAAATGCATTGATTCTCTGTCATTTAAACAAGCCCATTAGAAATGTGAAGTACACAGAGAATGCAGAGAAGGGAATCCCCACCACTCCTTTTCCAGCTGCTTTTCTATTTTTCTGTTGAAAAGAAAGTGGAAGCAGCAGCAGCTACATGCTTGTGCCTGTTACTGCCTTCTAAATAATCAAGTGCTCTTTCAGTCAGGCTAGACTGCAGGAAAACAAACTGCCAACTGGTGAGACTTGTTATCAGCCTGGAAACAGAGTAAGGGTTGTTCGCTGTTGCTAGTTGGGGGACTTTGGCAAAACAGTTATTTGAAACAAATTGTTTTTGCTACAGTCCTTGAAGTTGCTCCATTGGGAGAATATTTAACCATTGCAATATTGTAGGAGATCAAGAATAGCACCATTCTTATTTTTGTACATATTTTCACCTCTGTAATAAAGGCAGCATACTCCCAGCTCTATCAATGGCTTGCCTAAAAAAAAAAAAAAAAAAAAAACACATTGGGAAGTCATTTAATCTTTCTCTGCTTCAATTTCCCCATCTTCAAAACAGGATATTACCCACCTTTGTAAAACACTATGAAGTCTCTGGTGATGTCTAGATCAACACATGATAATTTGCACTGAATAGGAATACAAATAATTTGATATATATTTAGCCACAAAAAAGAAAATTAATTTGGCATGTGGCAAAATCTGGTCTTTTCCTGCATCTCCAAAAGTATCCTTCTCTGGCCAGAAACCAGTTTTCCATTCCCACCTTAACCCTACACTTCTCTAGCAACACTCTTTAGGGTGTCTCTTTAATAGGTCATCGGTCTCTATAGCTGGCCATACAGAAATAAATTAGTGTTATTTGACATCTGTTACCGCTTTTCTTCTAACAATTTATTTGTAGTATTCCATTAGCTCTATATCTGGTTGAATACTATTTGCCACCAGGGGCGGCTCTATGTTTTTTGCTGCCCCAAGCACGGCAGTCAGGCAGCCTTCGGCGGCATGCCTGCGGGCAGTCCACTGGTCACACGGTTTCGGCGGCGTTTCTGCGGGTGATCTGCCGGTCCTATGCCTTCGGCATACCCGCCGCCGAATTGCCACCGAAGCCGCAAGACCGGTGGACCTCCCGCAGGCATGCCGCCGAAGGCTGCCTGACTGCCGCCCTCATGGCGACCAGCATGCCGCTCCCCGCGGCTTGCAGCCCCAGGCACGTGCTTGCTGCGCTAGTGCCTGGAGCCACCCCTGTTTGCCACATGCATTAAAACTGGTTCAAAAGTCTCTCTTGATCCTTTGTATTAGATCCTGTCCAAATAGATATTTGCAACTCCTTGCAGGGCCGGCTCCAGTGTTTTTGCCGCCCCAAGTGGCGGGGGGGGGGGGGGGGGCCATAGCTCATTCTTCATTCTTCGGCGGCAATTCGGCGGCAAGTCCTTCCCTCTCGCCGCTGAATTGCTGCCAAAGAGCCAGATGTGCCGCCCCTTTCCGTTGGTCACCCCAAGCACCTGCTTGCTGCGCTGGTGCCTGGAGCCGGCCCTGTCTCCAAGTTTAATGTATTTTGTGAAATTCCATTACAGTGCTGTTTATTTTTCCTTCTAGATTATTAAGGATGTTAAATAAAACCAGTCTATAGGACTGATATTTGTAGTGCTGCATGACTGAAAAGCCTCTGCAAGGTTTTCCTCCATGCCCAGTGAAAATACTACAAGAAAGCAGTTTGTTTTGAGTTGGAAGACTGCCTGATTTTTTTATGCTGAAAAAGTTGAGTGTGTATATTAACTAATATCCAGGTGGGACCCTTTTAGAATTATTCACCACGAGAGAGTGTTGAAGAAAAGTTAACTTCTCCTATGAGGGCCGGATCCTGCAAAACACATCTGCCTGAGAAGGCCCTTCCTCCTTCATCAAGCCCCTTTTCTTCATCAAATCAGAATGTAAGGAACAGCATAGAAACAGTCAGGAAATGGTGAAAAGCCCAATCACAATCAAGGTTCAATGTAGTAATTTATACTTAGTCACTTTTTTTTTATTGAATCCCTAGAAGTCACTGGCAATTCCTTTTATAGGATAAGGACAGAGACTTATGATGGCAGAGACATCAGAATCAATGTACCCTTTAGCATCATCATTTCACATCACTTCCTTTCAGAGGAAAGAGGTTAAAGAGAAAAAGCCATGGGGTAAGAGAAGACAGAAGGAGGTGGTGACAGCTCCATTTTGAAAAGTGTGTGAACTCACTGATATCTGAAGTGCTTGTCAGGAAAAAACAAAACCTGTTAAACTTAGACATGCCGTAGGCTTTGGAGGATTTACCTGTATAACTGCAGGTCTGTCTGAACAATTCTCCCAAATGATTCACAAAGGCTGCCAGTAATATAATAAACCATGAAAGGTACTGACTGGTCTAATTTATTTTTACATTAGTGGGGCATTCTAAACACTCAGTATGTAAGAGCAGAAAATCCCAGAGAAAAAAAAATCTTCAAGGGAAATACCATCTCCTACCCGCTGCTAAAGGTCAGACTGCATCCCGAATGCTAAACAAAAGTTTCCTGCCATGTTTAACTGACACATCTGTATGAAAACATTCTTAGTGAAAACCCTTAACAGAATATGTAGAGTTGACCCATTATGTTTACCACTTAGCCCTGGCTCTTACAGCAGTACTGCAACAGGGACCTGTAAATATTGCTATTGCAGAGACGTTAAAGTCATGGGATCTGAGAGGACAAAAAGGATTTTTTAAAATTTATTTTAAATTATATGACTCATAATTCCAACAGGGCAGTAGCATTTGTAAATTATATTTCATTTATTATTTAGTAATAGGAGTTGCATATTGGTTACTGATTTTACAGACTAAAACCCCATGATATACACTAATGCCAACAATAAGCATTATAGATAATTGGATGTAATCAACATAGGTTGATAGGCCTAGTAACATTAATGTAGCTGGAGGGGAAAAGATAAAGATGATTTGTATGGAGAAGCCTCAACATGTGTATAGCTGGTAGGAGGGTTGCAAATAGGAGACAGTCTGTAGAAAAAAGTGTAACTGTATCAGTGGACTTAGTCCAACAGGTTTTTGTTGCATGCGATTAATCAATATTGTAAATGAAATAAGAATATAATTCAATAAAAAATGTGAATCGTAAGAGCAAGGTTTTCTCCAGATTGCACTGCCGAGCTTTACTTCACAGTCTGAATTCATTCCACATGTAGAAAGGATGTAGCCCTTTTACTCATGCCATCAGGGTCGGCTCTAGGCACCAGCGTAGCAAGCAGGTGCCTGGGGCAGTCAATGAAGAGGAGGGCGGCACATCCGGCAGTAATTCGGCGGCGGGGCCGTCACTCCCTCTGAGAGCAAAGAACCTGCCGCCGATCACGATCGCAGCTTTTTTTTGGGGGGGGGGGGTTGTGCTTGGGGTGGCAAAAACGCTAGAGCTGGCCCTGCATGCCATATATTCCTTCCATGCCTTCTCTTCCTTGCCTTCACACGCTACCCTTCCCTATGCTCCTGGGACCACAAACAACCTTTGTAAACCCTCCATCAATGCTCCATCACTGTCACAAATCCCTCCATGTGCCTCAGAATGAGGGAGAGATCTGCAAATACCAGAAAGCACAGTTCCATGAATCCCCCAGTCCATGTTTTCTTCTCCATACCCAACCCCTGTGCCCATTCCTAGACTAATCTGCTCCATCACATTTCTCCCTGTCCTCTTCTCTCCTCACCTTTCCAACATCTGGCTCATCCTACCAGCTGAAGTCAGAACTAGTTCAGTTTTATAGTTTATAAATATTTTTACTGTAAAATCTATTCTTTATACAGTTAAAAACTTTTTATATACCATTTTATCCCTCCCCCAAACACTACAAAGCAATTTTACCTCTGTGAAGACAGCTATGCAAAATACATTTAGTGTTTCGAGGCCAAGCCATTTTAGGGACACAAGGAGAAGCCATAAAAGTGTTTTTAAACTAACTACAGCTAAAGTTGAAACAGCATAACAAAATCTTGTTCTGGGAAGTTTGGTAAAAATCAGATAAACTCAGCACTAGATGAGAAGTACCAGTAAAAGCTCAGGGAGATTGTTTTCTTTTGGGAAAAAGCTACCAGCAGGGGAGATTAAAAAATTGGCTTTATAATGAAAAGTTTCAACCTCAACTATGAAGCTTCTCCAGCCACTCCACAAAGCTGCAAGAATTGTGTGTGAAAATTAGCAAATAAGTACCAAGAATGTTCCTCCACTGTAACTATTTCCTTGTAGTGATAGAATTTGACCTAAGGGGGAAAAATACATTGTAGCCACCAGCATCTGACATTCTGCTTTCTTTCTGGTGTGTTTTGCAAGTTTTGCATTTGAATCATATTCCTTTTCTTGCTTTGTCAAAAGTCTCCTAATGTTATTTTAATACAGCTGTTTATATGTTAGCAGAACACTCATTGCCAACTAATCTCATGCTTCAAATTGTCACAGTAAAACACAAAAACCTCAAAACACTCTCTCACACACAAATATGTGCATACCAATTGGGTTTGGTTAATGCTTTCTTTTTAAAAAAAAAATAATACTGACTGTAAACCAAAATAAACCAAACAAAGGGAGCTAAACCACAAACTGTAATGTTCACATGAGGCTCTGACTTAAATCTGCAAAACCAATGAAATTCAGATTTACAGGGCAGGGATATCTGCAGTCCCTCATTTCTTTGTTTCTTATATTGAGGGATTTCAGAAGGTTCTGGAGCGATGTAACTCCTAGAATGACCTGGGGAGGGTCTACCTTCACGTTGGGTTATTTCACATTTGCTGTGGATAACAAGATAGCATGTTCATTAAAAGAGATGGGCCTAAAGCAAAGCCCCAGATCTTAACACCCACAAATTTTCAGGAAGTTTAGCTGCAGACCAAAATTTTGTTGCGTGGGCCATCTCTAATTAGAAGATAGCAGAGAACACAGTTGTATTGGAAGAAGTTTCTCAAAAGTCTATGGAGTTATTGTGATTTTATATTCTGGTGCAAAGCGTGATTCCAAGCTGACCCAAATTGGCTTAGCGTAACTCAAAATGGATCCTAGTTTGATTCTCAGCTGTGTAATATGCAGGAAATGTACATCTAGAGAGAAGTAATACAGGATTAGAAATGCTGTTAACTGCTTAAATCTGCTTTAATATTTGGCCAGTCACCACTCGATGGCTGTGTCTTTCTTGAATATGCAGCCGACACCTGGTAATCTGCTGCAGCGTGGCTCAATTCCCCAAAGTAATAAATACCATGACACTTTCCATCAGATGATCTCAAAGCTCTTTGCAAGCATTAAACGAACTTCAGTCAGAACACTCCAATAAGACTGCGTAAGGGATATACAAGCAGAGTCTACTTCACACACCAGTGAGATGAAACATGACAACTGTTGAACACTAACTACACAATGGTTTAGGACAGCATATGAAGAGTATCTTATACAATTGAAACGGCAGAGGGGAGATACAGGTAAGTAGAATGTCATCACCTAAGCTGGAATTTGGCAAAGAAACCATGGATGATCTCCTTAATTCTTACAAAAAGTGCAATAGGATCATTAGTGATCACAAGTGGTCAGAATCAAATTTGTGTATATCTCATCTGAAAAAGTGTGCCTCCAACAACACAGCCCTGACAGCATTCCAGGACACTAGTTCAGTAATGACCCAATAGAAAGAGTGCTACATCTTGAATCACCAACACCCAGACATCGCTTGGATGTCTACCATCAAAATATGGATCCTGCTCAAACCACTTTGTCTTGCGAGATCTGACCCAACCACAGTACAAGGCAATATGACTAAAGCGACTGGTCAAGGGAACAAATGTAAGTCATATGAACACAGAATAGAATTTATAGGAATAACACCATTATGCCAGTAAACTCACATCTCTGTTGGTGTCTAGGTTAGAAAATATGACACTTGATCTGCGGGCTATCAAAATATCTGTTCTATTTACTGATCAGCTATATTAGCAGTGACAAAACCTTTGAGGTTACTCTGACCATTTCTATTTCTGTGCATGAGCAAAACCAGTTAAAGATTTAGAAGTTGACATTGAAACTTGAGCTGCACTATCACGTTCATCATCACAATCACCTTTTGTCAGTGCACCACTAAACAAATGCCACCCCCATTATTTAGAAAAACATGGGATTTTTCACCCTTTCAACATTATAATGAGGGTGCATCTTCCAATTTTTTCACATCCACTCTAGAACTATTGTTATCCATCTGTAATTTGGCTGTTTGGCAGTTTTTCTTGTTGATGCCATGTGTTTAACTTGATTTGCTCAAAGGCACTTAATATCCACTATGACATTCCGGGGTGCAATCCACACCAACGTGTGGCTGTCTCACCCTTGTCCTGTAACCTGGGGTGCCTCACAATGCTTTGCTGCTGTGGCTCCCAACCTGGGCCCCTTACAATCAGCCTACCAGCATGCAGGTCAGACCCTGAGTGTTTGTGTTTAGCCAGAGCCTGCCAGCATGTTCCAGTCATGTCCTGGTTTTCACCAGCCTTGGTTATCACTTGCAGCCTTGGTTATCACCCAATACACTCCCCGTTCCGAATTTCCCCCCAAAACACAAGTTCTGCATTGTCCAGCCCTCTCCTGGACAGTTCAAATATTTTAGGTCCCTGGTCCCTGTAAGGGAAAAATAGACACCAGTTTTTGACTTTAAATGGAGTTACCACACAGCCCAGTTTAACCACAACATTGGATTAAAGAATAAAACAATTTTATTTAACTACAAAAGATAGATTTTAAGTGAGGAGAAGTACAATGCATTAAAGTCAGAAATGGTTACAGAAGAAATAAAGATACAGTGCTTTCTAGTGCTAAAACTTAAACTAGATTTGTTTCAAGCTTAAAAACCTTACCACAGGTTCCCAACAACAGGATCTCTCCCAAAATCTAATGATTGCTTCCTTTTGTCATCTTAGGTGCGAGAGAGAGCGAGATGAGAGAGAGATATCTTGGGGTGTTTTTGCCCCTCACTTTATAGTCTAATCCCCCTTTGAAATGCATTTTCCTGAGGGTTACTGTGAGATAAAGTTCATTCCCACTGTGAGAATGGAGCCAAGGAGTCTCATGATGAAAGAGGTTGCATGCTATTAGCTAAAATCTGTTTGGACCCGCCCTCCTTTCTTGCCAAAGAATGGTCACTTGATAGGTGATGGCCCATCAACTTTGATGACACCTGGCTAAATGCATCAGCTTGTCGATTGTCTTTGAGAAACTAGTTTACTCTGACTTGTCTGGTAAATATATTTCAGTCGTAATTTTAGCTTATGTTTATAACTTTACTTATAATGTTGCTATATATATTTTTCACCAGCATATTATTGACCAGTGAGTTATTAATTTTCAAATGATATCTCACAAGATGTAGTTTGTACACAAGTTATTACAATAGTATGTAGGGTGTGAATACAGGAGTGCATTTGGTCATATCCATCCTAAAACTTCATTCAGAAAAAGGATAGCCAGGAAAAAATCAGGAAGCTGAGGTATGAGGTTGTGAGTTCCTACCCTTGCCCCTCAGAAGCTCAAACTAAATTTAGCCATGTTTAAACATAGTTAAATGTTTTCCCACATCCCTTTCCCAAATGGATTTAATCAGTTTTGCTCTCAATTATTGTTTCGTGATAACATAAATTAAGTACTAGAAATGTGCCAACTTTACAGACCTGGAGCCTGAATTCCTCTGGTTATCCTCAGAACAGGCAACAGCAATGCAAACATTCCAGTGGTGACTCAGTCCAGATGAGAAGGGACTTCCCTGAAGGGTAAAGAGTGGGAATTACCACAGCTCATTCAATCCTCTGACTCCCTGTTGTAACTGCAAATAGTGGTTCTAGTGATGTGGACAGGGGTGGTTGTGATTATTGGGCCTACAAAGTGTACCCCAAATATAAAAAAGTATGTACAAGTTCATAAGATGTTACAATAACCATGAAAAACAGGTCAAGTTATTTACAACAAAGAACACTGCAACAAGTACAAAAGAACCAGACAAAGAAGCTGGATTAGTTTAAACCAAAAAGGCCATATTGATATAATCCAAAAAATGGTTGAAATTATGCTTGGTAAAAGAAAGATGCGGAACCAGAAGTTGATAGACCAAAATTGGTGTGATGGCTATTAGGACTAACTGGTGGACAAAATAATTAGGGATATGAACTAGGATGCCTGTTTTTTTCCTTTTTGGGTTTCTTAAAAAGAGACTTTTTAAAAACAATCAAACATGCAGTTCGGATCACTTCAGCTCTCTCTCCTCTTCCATCCCACTTTGAATCGCCGCTCCTCTCCCGAAATGCCAGCCCTGCATCTCATCTCTTGACTCATTTCCTCTTAAGAGGAAGGCCAGCTAGCCTTGCTCTTGTTCAAGGAAATTTGTTTTCACCTGTGAGTGGTGAAAGTCATCACATTATCATGACAGCCAGCTCTCAGCCCATCCGTGGGAATATCCAATTGGCAGTTGTGTTATTTTCTGCCTCCCTTCCTCTCCTCCTAGCTTTTTATTAAATCCCGGAGTGAACTATGCTGTATTCACCCAACCCTGCCTTGTCTAGAAAGACTAGATCCAGTCAGATGACCTCCTGAACCAGATCGTAAACCAGGGTCCAAGCAGCAGGTGTCATGGCTAACTTGGCAGCCAAAGCAAAGCATTCACTCATAACTAACCAGCAGTCAGGGGTTCCAAAAACATCAATAAAAGACATATTTCACCCATCTTTTCTACCCTGTCTCTCCTCCACCTTCTCTGTCTGTCTGTTACAGGATAAGTAAATGCCCCCTATGCATCAGGACAGAGTAAAAGCAGCTCTTTACTTTTCATCAAAGAAAGCTTGTTCTGAAGATAAGACACTCCGGTATTTTGCCTCCAAAAGGAGAAAGGCTTTAAAGGCTTTGACAAAGTTTGTTTTGCGTAATCACTCAATCAACTTTCAATATAAATGTCTGTTTTGATTTCTTGTTCTTTCTTGTGTTTAATCAAACTTTTAATTTGAATGAATGCTTTTGGGTGTTTGCCAAGTAACTGAGGAAAACCAAGGGCTCTGTTTAAAAATAACCCCAAACCTATTGATCACTGTTTGATTTTGGACAGTGAGAAAGTTTACAAACACCTTTAACTGTTTGGGGTTTTGAGATCAATATCCATACACCACAGTCCACTAGAATTAAATCCAAATAACTAATTCAAGTCACATAGGTGACCAAAAAACTGCCTGCCATTAATGATATTTGGCTCCTCCCAATGAGGGCCAGATTCAGACAAGTGATGTATAAGTGAAGGGCTCTGTATTCCTTTATCATAACCCCAAGGCATCAGACCTTCCATAACAATGTTTTGTTTAAATATCAGAGTGTTTTGCAATGTCTATGTGTAAGCATTTCTGCCCTGATTTCTTGGAACTCAGATACCATGTGATGGACATGTTAAAAAAACTGGATTGAAATATAATCTATTCTATACCTATTGAGTTCCAACTGTATACCAGAGAATTCTCTTTGGGACATTTCATTTGGGAGAGTTCGCCTCATTCAGCCTCAGTGCCTCCTCTTCTTTCACAAGGGAATTGTTCAGGTTAACAACATTTTTAGCCAAGACTTATTTATACAGCCCAGTGATGTTCTTGCATGAACTTCCAATATTCTAAAGTGGAGCTTTTAGCACGGATGTGACAAGGCTGAGAATATGTCAATTACATAACACCGCTGGAGAACAGAAAGGTTTTGTATCTAAGAGATCAGACAAACCAAACCTATATCATATTAGTAATTGTGTATCATCAAATATTAAAGAGGTTGCATTATTCATGACTTTGAATGGAGTGTACTTGGTTTGTTACTCTGTATTTATTTTAGACTAGCACAGATGACTGGAAAAGAGGGCTGCAAAGCCAATGCCAGACGTATTCTGCATTTGTCTGTATGGTGAACAGACTAATTAAAGAAGCAATACAAGGGCTTATATAATGTACAGTAAAAGTATACTGCTGAATATGACGTTTTTGCTTTATCACAGAACTCAAAATGTGGTTCACAAGTCTGAGATTTTACAGTCAATCTTCTGGACCTTCTTACTGGAAACTGTAAAGTCAACTTTTTCACCTGGAGGGAGAGCAATGAAAAGAAACAGGTAGGCATTTTTATAACAGTTTTCCAGTACAATGTCATGACATCTTGGAAAGATATATCAGAATCCTCTTTTGTGGCCAAATCCTAGTCCCTATTCCAAAACTGTGTAACACGGACAACGGAGGAACTCTGCAGGAGTTGGGGACAGATCATATTCCACAGCCATGACAAAGAAGCTGAGCTGTTCTACAAACACTGCTAGAGCCTGGAGGATGAAGTAGCTCTCAGATGAGGTATAATCCCCCTCTATAGGAGAGGACTAAATGATCTGCACACAAATTGACACCCCACTCTCATTCTTCTATTCCAGTAACTCTGCAAATGAGTCCTCACAATGAGAAATCCCGGGCAGGTTCCTGGTACCCAGCCTTTGTAATGTGCAGTGGGACTGCCCTGGATCTGTTACCTTCAGGCCTATTGGTGGTCTGCCCCTTTCTGAATTGTTGAATAATTCATCTTAATGAGTAAAGATGAAAACATACCTGCAGCAAAACAAAACAAAACAACCCCAGAGTCATCACCCCTTTTATTCCAACCTAGAAAGCTCGATCAGACTTGGTAGAGTTATCCAAAATATTACTACATGCTACATTGTGTATGTATTCTCTCATATTGTCATGGTCAGTGATGGTCCCTTTTCTTTTAACCTCTTCTCCTTTCTCAGCCCTTTAGAATACTTGTAACCTGAGATCCCCTGTTCCTTCCATTACTTGCTATTGCCAGGCTTCCCCTGTTCCCTTTACACTAGCACCTTGGGAATAGACATCCTTCTGCCCCAACACCTTCTTGACCAAGTGCTCCAGGCCAGATACTTTTTAACTCCTTGTGCCTCTTTAGAAACAACAGAAGCTCTTTTTCCTTGTCATATTTTTTTGGGAATGGAGGAAGATTTCCTTGAGTTTAGCAAGTGGCTGCTGTATGGCCATGGTTATGGGAGGCTCCTCATCTTTTATGGACTTCACACAGTTTCTCTGGCTAAACAGATGTGGATATGGCTCCCATGGGAGCATGTCATTGCAGCTTTGGAACCACCCAGGCCCACAGGAGGCACGCCCTCCCCTCCAGGAGGCCAGCAAACTGTCTTCACGGGGCTCCCAGTCCCTTCTGGGCCAGGAACAAAGGACTTAGTTGGCTTCAATATGCTGTGGGAGGATGTATTGTTCTGCCATTACTCAGTCCTCTCTCATCAACATACAGCACTAGATAAAAAAGTTAGAAAGACTCTTGGCTCAAAATAGAGAAGCATATTTCCAACTCCCTCATCATATTCAACTCATTCTGTATTAGCCCAAACTGTCCAAATATAGATTTTAGAAAGCATCCTGAAAGGGAATTGATGCATAATACAGGACTCTTACATAATCTATTAATTTGCACTCTTTTTATTAAGAGGATGTTTTAGGGCTGGTTGTGGCTAAATCCCAAGTAAGAAATATAAAATCATATGCAGGATGTGTTGACCATCTTATTGTATACAGGAGGTTTATAATTTGGAAGGTAAATGTGGCAATTTACTGAACAGACCAGCTTGCAGATGAAGAGGTATGTTAAAATATTTGACATTGTAACAAGTATGATGAGGTTTGGAACGGAGCTCTGGGTGAACACTCTTTGCAGTGATTATAGTCATGGAACTCTGCCCAACACAACAATAAGTGAAGTCAGTTGAGAGATCCATGTAGACAAGCTTGCTTGTACAGTCTGGCTCTTGCATACTGCACTTGATATTCATTCTGATCTCAGCAGGAAAGCATGTGTTTGCAGAGCTGGCTTGAGCTGCATAAAGTTAAACTCTTTATTAAATCTTCTAGTTGGCACCAGTCAGCATCAACTTAAGTGTGCTAAAAAAATTATGTATGAAATCCAGATTTCTACAGTGGAGCACAGCACATGTTTTCTAAATCAATGTTTCCCCTAATTTACCTGTGGTGACTGGGATTGCAAGTTTTCCTGAGTCACATGAATTAAGACCCTGGGTTCTCTCCACCCCGCACTCCCCCAAACCTAGAGATTTAAATTTTTAACTGACTAGGGTTCCTGGAGTATAACAATTTACACTACTGGTATCACTTCGAATTCAAGTTTTAGATTTAACTCAGTCCATAGTTGAATGACACATCAAGTGCTGGATTAAGAGATGTAATTTCAACAAGCGAAGATGCATCCCCATATCTGAGCCTATGATTACCAAAGTGTAGCCTACTATAGTTAATTATGCCTACATACGTTTATTTACTTCCTGCATCAAGCAGTTTTACATCAGACAGTAGCATCTAACTGAGCATCTCAGGAGCCTCAGGAGTATATGAACATTGAACAAGAGCGCCAGATATTCTCAAGTCATAGCCTTGCAATCCAGATGCTTTCTGCAACTGCAGTGCTGAGTAAGGGATTCTGTCTATGAAACAAGAAAGGCTGCTTTATAGAGTAGCTTTGCTTTCCCTCTGCCAGTTATTGATTTTGAGATCATTTCAGCATGAATTCAACGTCGTTAAGAAACTTAAGATGATTTAGCTTGTATTTTATCACTGCAGCTATTTGCTTGAATAATGCTATGTTTCAAATGGGGTGTCACACACAGGAACAAAAGGCAGGAAACACCCACAAACACACAGAACCCTCAAACAGACAAGTAGAGAGGACAGTTAAGAATGGCGGGTCACATCTTCAGTTATTGTAAATCAACACAGCTACAGATTTCAATGGAACTACACCAGTTTACAGTAGCTCAGTAGCTGCCCTGAAGAGACAGCAGCACTGAATTTAATTTGCTTGGCTCATCTTGGGGGCTATCACATTATTTTAAAAAGTTAGATTTTGCATTTAAATTCACTTCACATTTACATTAAAAAGCTTATAAGAAGTTTTCCCCTTTTTAGAAATAATTGACGTTTTAAAGAAGATTATTTTGCATATCCTTGGAGCATTATTTCTACTTTATACGTATGAAAATCTGTTAATCTGAAGTTAAATGCCAGACTAAATGTGTCTGTGCAATATGCTTTAATTGCACCGTAATTAGCAGCAAGTTTTAGGAGAACTAATGCATGTGGAAGAAATGGGCCTAAGAAGTGCTTGCAAGAAGCATCCCTACTAGTTAGGTTAATGATAGAAGCACAAACTAGTTCTTAAATAACATAAAATCCACAAAAACATATGATTCTGAAAAAATGACTGTTGGCTGGAAGTTTAGCAAATCAGATTTAGTTGGGTATTCCATAGCTGTAACACATACAATACGGATAAAGCTAACCTAATTTTGCCATAAACTATGAAGTGCCTTGCCCACATGCACAAATTAATATTGAAGTTCTTGATGATACTGAATCCAAAAAGACTGCTGTACATTTTTTTCAAATAAACCCTGATTAATCAAAAATGAATTTCAAAACATGTAGCCCCATATAAAAGGAGAAACTAACAAACAGTCCAACAGAAGAAATCGCACCACTTCCTGTTAAAGTCTCTCTCACACACACGTTCATGAACACAACCAACTTTCAGAATTAACTGCCAGTTCCATGCTTGGGAATTTCTATCAGTAATCAAATATCCATTTTAGGCTCCACAGCTGGGGTCTGGCTGTTCATATGCAGAATAGTAGTTGTTTAAGTAGTGTCAACATTTGAAAGTTAAGCCTATACTGTCAGAAGAACATACTCAACTATATACTGTAATCAAATCCATTTTTAAAGTGAAGCCTGTGCATTAAGCTGAATAAGGTCTGAAATTTGGGGATGCGGGCTTCATAAAACTACTAAATGGAAACAGTGCATTTTTGATGAAATAGCTTGGAGAGCACATGGGTCAACAAAGCAGTATATTTAATTTCAATGTTATACCTTAATGACAAAAGCTTTTTCTGAAAATGCACAGCATACGTTAGTGGCTCACTCAATCATGAAATAGCAAAATACATCAAAAATGACTTTAACAAAACAATGATTTTTCATATTTATGCCCTACTGGATTACATAATTTAGTGACACATGGTGAAGAGGTATAAATTTCACAACCCTTTAGGTTGCATGTTGTCTGCCAAGTCTAACAGCGACTGCTCGCTCTGATAGATTAGAGAACAGAAAAAAGTATTTTCTCTACTGCTTGCAGAGTGCCAGTCTCCCTCTCCAGAAGCATGAAACTGCTGCATTTTTCCATCACTAGGAGTGTGATTTAGATTAGTATTATGTTCACTCATGTACCTAAAAACTCAAATCTCACATTCTTTGTCTCCAAAGGGCAACTTTATTGCTAACCTACATATACTATGCTCCTTCCTCTTGTGGAAACTACTTCATGCAAGTATACAGAATTTACTGATATGCTGAAAATAAACAGTTGGCCAGGGAAGAACAGGTGAGACCCTTGGGGACAGCCCCCTGCCATGCCTAAAGATGCATCTTTACCTGTCTACATATATTTGAAAATCTGTCCCTACATGTCTATCTCTGAAGAATCCTGAGAGGTTGAAAGGTGCAGCAAACAGAAAACAAAGTCCTAATGCAATCCATGCCTGCTTGGTGTGGCGCTCTGTTCCCCTCTACTGGCACCTAGAGATTGATGAGTCTACTACAGCTTTAGCTAAGAGCCATGTGCCTTTTAGCTCATGCAGTAGACAGTAGAGGCTCATACGCTAAGCTTCACAGGTCCCAGATTCGATCCCACCTACCTATGACTGGGGTCTGGGGATGGGGACTATTAGCCAGGATGGGTAAGGAATGGTGTCCCTAGCCTATGTTTGTCAGAGGGTGGAGATGGATGGCAGGAGAGAGATGACTTGATCATTAACTGTGAGGTTCACTCCCTCTAGAGCACCTGGCATTGGCCACTGTCGGCAGACCGGATACTGGGCTGAATGGACCTGTGGTCTGACCCAGTATGGCCATTCTTATGTCTGTCAGTGTTACAATAGCAGTTATTGTTCATAGCTAAATACGCTACGAAGTTCACTTACACTCTCCTGAAATTCAGATACAATATATGCACAAAGACAGTTACGAGGTCTACCCACATTCTTAGGGGGCTCTTGTTGTGCATTGAGTTTTTAGGGACAAGACAGGCTTTACAGAGGAACATCTCTAAGGTCTGCTCAGCTTTGGCAGCTAGCTACAGACTCTCTCTGCTCTCAGAGAACTTCCTGGCTGCTCCTCACTAGACAGAACTACAATAAATGTCTGGAGTTTGCATTCTAGAAATATATCTTCCCACAGGAGCGACACAACAGAGGGTGACAGGTGGCCATGGCCCTCCCATAGGCGCAGACTCCAGGGGTGCTCCGAGGCTGGAGCACCCACGGGGAAAAATTAGTGGGTGCTCTGCACCCACTGGCAGCCAAGCTCCCCTTCTCCCCCAGCCTACCTCCTCCTCCCCCCCGAGCACGCCGCGTCCCCACTCCTCCACCTACCTCCCAATGCTTCCTGCCTGTCTGGGAAGGTTGGGGGGGAGGAGTGGGAACGTGGCGCATTCAGGGGAGGAGGTGGGGCAGAGGCAGGGATTTGGGGAAGGAGTTGGAATAGGGGCAGGGACGGGACTTTGGGGAAGGGGTTGGAATGGAGATGGGGCCTGAGTGGGGGGTCAAGCACCCAGGGGAAAGAGGGGGAGTTGGCACATATGGGCCCTCCTACTTTCTACAGACCATAAGGGCGAACGGGGGGTGGGCAGGGAAAAGGTGGAGAAGAGCAAAGGGGGGCGGGACCTTGGGGGAAGGGGCGACACGAGGGCAGGTGGGGCCACAGTTCGGGCACCAGTGGTCCCCCCACTTTTAGGAAGTTTCTGCTGCTCCTGCCCACCAAGATAGCATTAGCAATGGATAGCTAGTAGAGGAAAAAACCAAACAGGTCAATTAATCCAGTCTTTTGCCAGGTAAAGATTGGAGTTAAGTTCCCCCCTTTCTTTAAGGATAATGCACCAGCTTATTTCTCTGTGACACTGTTTTAAGCACTGCCTGTGAGTAAATCTAATTCATTTAGGAGAAACTTTACTTTGCAATGACACTCACAAAAGGCTTAGTTACAGTTAAAATCAAAGCATCAACTATAGACGCGTCTGCCTATAAAATCATTTCTGTGCAGTTTCCTGCATAACTTTAGCAAAAAAAATCAATGTATGTAGCTCCCCACATTTATATGGCCTTTTGCTAAACAGAATAAGATATATTATATGTCAGGTCTTGAAGGCAAGAAATGTAATTGCCTCAGTAGACCCCATTCTGATTTCAATGGGGCCACAGGTGCTGGAACTAGAGGTGATGGGGTGTTACCACCCTCCACCCCAGCTTGAAGTGATTTCCATCATATACAGGGTTTACAGTTTGGTTCAGTGGGTCTCAGCATCCCCACTATACCAATTGTTCCAGCACCCCTGAATGGGGCTGCACTGGTGTAACTGAGGACAACATTTGGACCAGTGCTTTTGATTAAGCACACTTCATAGTGTTTGTTCACGAGGATGTACAACTCAGGGTAGAATAAATGATTAACCTTATTGAGTGATTTTATAAATAAATGAAATGTGCTTTTATGCTAATAATAGAAGCATATAAAAAAAAACAACCAAACTACTGTGAAATGCTTGGGTTAATGAACTGCATTTGAAGCATGAATATAAAATGGAAACCTTTTCCAAATCATTTTAACTATACACATTTTGGTCCCCGATGTGAAAAATGCAGCAGGAAATAATTTTGCAGAGATTTCCTAAAGAAATCCACATAGTAAAATAAAAATTAATCTACAGAGAAGTAGACACAATTGTCATAATGAATCATAAAAAAAGAAAAGCATCTGGTTTTATATCACAATATTTGCTCGGTTAAAATGCTGTGAATTGCTGCAGAGCTCATGTAGATACATTAGAGTATTACACGTGTAACTCCCACTGGATTGGCATTGCAAAAACTTGTGTGAATGGATACAACAAAATAGGAAAGATTCTTGGACTGAATTTATGTCTTTTCATTGAAAGAGATGAGAGTGTGTTTACAGTGCTGTTGCCTGTAAAACCCAAGATACTGAAAAGTAGAAAGGCTAACAAACATAGAAGGAAAATATGCAGCTGGATCTATTATTCTCACAGGAATCATCCATAAAATTTGATTTCCAGCCACAGAAAGGAGAATTGAGTCATTTGTGATCATTTCCATAAAAAGTTAGTGTAGATACAGAGACCAAAGTCTTGAGTCCATTGGGTTCAGTGGAGTTACTGCATATCTACACCAGTGTTACAGAGCAGAATCCATTCTAGAACATCTAATGTGCATATTGGTAAGTATATGGTGCTCATTGTAATATTTAATCTATAACTGGGGTAGATTTTTTGATAGACTATTTAACTAACAAGAAATTAGATACTATAAACATTGTACTGAGACTGCTGTAATATAGCTGGTCACCATATTAATTAAAAAAATAAGTTGAAGATACAAAAATTGCACTTTAAGCATGAATCAAAGAACAAATGTGATCTAGTCCCAGATCCTGGGCTGGAATTCTGCTGCTCTGATGTGCAAAGTGCATTAAAGCCAGCATATCTTTCCCTGGGAGGATCATGCCAGAGAGTCCAGCTTACATGCATCATCTTAGTTGAAGTGACACAGTAGAACATGGGGAGAGATGTCATCACTTTAATAGTAATGACCCAAACTAATATTGCTCTTTCAGATCAATATCATCATCTGGAATGGTACACCCTAATGAACAGGGAGCCCAGCCAGTCTTCGGAGTGGTGGTGTAATGTACTTCCTTCAGCCAAACCCACTAACCAGATGTTCTGCCCAAGTTGTAATTTCTGAAGAGTCCTCAAGCGACACATTCTTATAGAGATTATTCACCAGAGCACCCACCCCCAAAATAAGTTGGCTCTAGTATTTTTTTTATCATACAGTACATCTCATCCTTACAAATAATTTAGCCAAGATGTAAATTTCATGAAAAAAGCCACACTGCACAACGCAGAGACTGATTGTGATTAAAACAATATGTGTAAACCAAGGCAGCAAGCAATTGGTGACAAAAAATACAAGCACTGAGTTTGGTATTTACCACAAGTGGGGTATTTTCAAAGAAAAACACACATACATGTCCAGTTCCTCTTCTGCAGCTGAATATTCAAGTAGACAAATACCTTTATATTTAGGCACATTCTCTTACATAGCACAGATGGCTGTGTGAAACTGATCTAGCAATAAAACATTTCAAGTTCTGTTGTGATTTTGGTTAATTAATTCTAATTTTCTGTATAAAACAAAACTTGGTCTGGCATTTTGAAATAAACACATTTCTGTGAAGCAGAATCTAGGCTTAACGTCATGAGTAAATCATTGCAATTATCCTTGTTAAATGAGTACTGGTGCAGTTCATGTTACTTGGGGAACAAAACAAAAAAGATTTTATTTATTTATTTATATTTGTTAACACCAAGAATGTGCTACTCACTTTCCAAAGACAGTTCTTGACAAAGATTTTGATCCTGCCTGCTCTCCTACTTTGACAGATCCCTGTACCCATGAGTGCGCATGGACCCCAATTCAAGACATTGCACAGACTCAGTGGAACAACTTGTGGATTGAGACCAAAGGCTGACGAAGGGTCTGGAAAAGAAATACAACACACAAGTAAAAAGGAGAGAGAGTTGATAGGCGCATGTCTTATATTACGTACAAATTGAATGACCAGACTGCAATCTACAGTCAGGAATAAATCAGTTCTGCACCAATGTTTCAGAATCAGAGTTCTGCGGTGCAACACACACTGAAATGGAACAGACTTCCTACCATACGTATTAAATTAATGTTAACAGCATTAAACAACAGAATGTTAGAACTATTTATGAGTAGGGAAGAGTAGTTTGCAGAAGTAGGCATAGTGCTTTGGTTTGGAGAAGGATCCACATAGTTATCCCAAATCTTCCAAACTTCTTCAGTTTGCAAAATTAGACTAGAACTATTGCTAAAATAAGCTTTCTTGAAAGATTTCCAGAGACTTTGTTTTCAGGTGGCCTCCCTTTAAATGCTCAGATAGCATGGTGATGAGTATGGTATAAAAACCTAGATAAGATTTGACAGCTAGATCTTGCATGACTGAGTCAAGGGAGTTTTATCAATTTCATAGACACAGAATCAAGGAACCATCAGAACCAGAAATACTGTAAGAAATAGTATTTCCTATAGCATTACCGCTCCTCTTGTTCTGGTTTGGAAATTGAACTGGAGAAATATCAGACTATTATTCCCTTTAAGAGTAAACAGGAGCTTCAGGTTCTCATTTGCTGGAAAATAATGCCTTTAAGTTTGTTATCTCCTTGGTCCTTTAGACATCCAGATAAACTAAGCAGGTCCGACTGCATTGGAATCTTGGCATGTAGTCACTTAAAATACAGACACTTCCTAACTTGGTGTAAACTAGAAACATTTGCTTGAGAACAATTAGTACCTTAGCCCAACAAGGCTTGGCAGACTTTCCTAATTAGTTAAGAAAATGATTGAGACAGGCAGGCAAGCAGATTTTGTAAGGCATTCTGCTAAAATAGTTTGAACCACATACTTGGCTGCAGAAGCCAAATAACGTACGTCATTTTTTGCTATCATAACAGGTAGGATGAAAAAAAGACCGTGTGGTACATGAGATTCAGAAGACTTCTGACAACCTTTAATGTAGCTCTTCTAAGCTCACTGTCTGAAGTCTGATGATTAAGTCATATTCTGTTAGGCTCTAGTGAATAACTGAATTTCTTTTGTGTTTCCTATTGTATACTGAGAGCCAAAGCTGAAAATATTCATTGTGAGTCATAGGCTGAGCCAGTTCCAGGACAATATTTGCAAAGCACTCATGCTGGGATAGCCAACTGTGCTTTCCTTCTCCAGGGATATTTTAACATGAGAACCATGCTCAATGGCAAACTGTGGGACCAGTTCACAGCATGTTTTGATAGGCTATACAACTTCCAGCCATATTTCCTTTCTGAGATCCTTCCAGAAATCAGTCTACTGGCCATGGATGGATAAGATAGTGGTGCTATGTAACTTCTTATACCAAGCCAGATTTCACAGAACTCTGTTTAATAAAGGTATTAGTGTCTAACTGTTTTTGTGTTTTAGTTAAACAATAATGCATTATTGTAATTAAATTAGGCACACTACATAGCTAAAGTTGTTAGACATACAGGCTCAATCTGGAACTCTCTGCCCATATCTGTATTAAATTATTTTCAGCGTAAGGAGCAACCCCGGAGAAGGTAAAGACAAACAATGCTTAAAATGCGGGCTTGAAATGTATTGGTAAAATACCAGCCAGACAAACCAAATTAAAATTGGTCTAATAATTTCTCAGATATTTAAGGACTGTACTATAATTCAAAAAGTTAAATTTACAAAACTGTTATGTTTGCCAGCAACATTTACTTATTTCCCATGTCTACAGCTTTTATAGGTAGTCATATGGTCTTTTACACTTAGATAAAAACCTGGAAGTTCTTCCTGGGAAAGTTCCCAAGTCTAGACACCAGAAAACACATGTGTTTCCAATTATAAGAAACTTACTATAGGACTAACATGAATCTCCTACATCAGCAATAAGTTGCCAATTATATCACATTCCACAATAATCCCTCTTATTATAACTAATTTATGCAATGCTTAGCTTTGAAAACCAGTAAAAATATTAGACCCTGACATTACAGTGAACATTTGAACCCAATATTAGTTTGGTAAGGGAAACAAACTATAATGAACTGGGCCAACCAGAACTATAAATTATACAAAATAAAGAGCTCAATTGTGCAAACACTGCTGATTTCAGTCACAATAGTAAGTACTACATTGAGCAGCGTATGTAGGATTGGGCCCTGTATCATTCAGTTGCATACACTGTGAAAGACTTCACAAACAGGTAATTAATGAATTAATTCTTCTCTTACTAAAATTACCTAAGAGCCTGATGATATTTCAACAAGGTTTTGGTAGAACTGGACAAAAGTTAGTGTGATATAAAATACCAGAAGTTGTGTGTTTTATTTTTTAATTCATGTTGGGTTGGGGTTTTTTTTTTTTGTTTTTTTTTGTTTTTTTAACCAACTTGATTTGATTTAGCAATCCTAAAATTTCAGTTTTCATGAAATTTTGAGATGGGATAGAGGCTTATAAATAAAAAGGAAACATACACTTCTGTGGGAAAATTTGCAAGCATGAAAATTCCAAGAGCCATTTTTGCTCAAAAAATGCTCACACTGTGAAAGGATTAGTGATGATATCTAAAAGACACATACTCTAGAGAATTAAACAAGAGGCTAGGAACCAGGAGGACAGAGTTTTCCCCCTTCTCTGCCATTGACTGGTATTAATTGTATAGCGGTTACACTTAAAAACCTCAGTTGCTTTAGATAACCAAACAACAACATTAGCTTAACATTTGTAGTATTCTATATACTAAGTAAAGTGAGAAAGTTGACTCTGGGAAAACCGAAAAATGCATAAGTATGACCACTGTACTTCACAGTTCTCAAGCATTAGTAAGTTTTGGAAAGTCATTATCATTAGACCCATTTTACAGGTGGGAAAACAGACTCGGGGAGGTGAAGTGATACATCCAAAATCGCATGGCAAGCTAGTGTAAGCATTAAACCTCACATATCATGGCGCCAAGGCCAAAATCTATGCCAGAATACCATAATGCCTCCCAGGAAGGAGACAAGCTTTCTGAGCCTCAATAGCCTAATCTTTGAAATAGGGACAATAATACTTGGTACCTGGCTACAGACATATTAAGTGCTATAACACTTCAGATTTTGCCTATAGTAAATATAATTGCTCCAATGATGAAACAAGACAGAGCAATCCCCTTTGTATCCTCCTTATTCTCTTTTGTTGGGGACACTCACAAAAGAAAGAAAATCTCAAAGAGAAACAAAATTCTCCCCATTTTTCCACTTTTTACATTATTTTTGAGTAGTAATAACCAACTTGGCATATTTTGGCAAATCCTGTGTACTGTAATTTATGACTAATCATATTGTTTGACCATAAAGTACATTATCCTAGAATTACTTCTACAGTATAATTATATGTTATATAACAGGGAGTATGACTGGGTAGGATTTTAATCTTTGTCACCCTTTCTTTCAGAGGTCTGAAACATGACTAATGAGACTCACTCTCTCTGTAGTCTTATACTACACCCATGCCATAGTAGCTTAGCCCCTTCCATATGATATATGTTATCTTCTGTTATTTCTATAAGAAACAAATGAAAAGGGGAAAAACTTTATCGGGGCATTTTTGTTAAACCTCAAGAGAAATTTAACAGGTGAATTCTTGAAAAGCTTAACTAAGGAACTTTTATTTCTACTGCTAAATAAATGTCTGAAACACTCAAATGCAGTAACTGTCTGTTTCCTTAAAGGATTTCTTCTGAGTCTCATGTATAGAAATTCAGGATGGTCATAACTTTAATTCCAGAAAGAGTTCAGAAGCAAATGGTTTGCTGCGTAGATGGAAAAAGTATTGCTATGACTGAGTTTTCCTTCCTAGTCACTGAAGGAAACTTGGTCATTGAGACAAAAGAGTTCAGCTCAGTGGTGACAGGGGTGGGACACAAATTTCCTTCTGAATTAACTGCAGCTAGAATAAAGACGCCCTTTTATCCCAGAGGATCTCAAAGCTATTCTCAAGCTAGAACATCCATCTAAACCAGCACAACAGCCATGCAATGCACAGCACTCAACACAATGGAGGGAGGAAAGGGAAATTTTGGTCAACGACAATGGGGCAAAGCACTACCCTTACAAACTGTTGCCTGATTTACTGATTATAGCAAATCCCTTGTCCTGTGCCACTTCCCGCAGCCCCCATTGGCCAGGAGCGGCGAACCGCAGCCAGTGGGAGCCGCGATCGGCCAAACCTGCGGACCTGGCAGGTAAACAAACCGACCCAGCCCGCCAGGGGCTTTCCCTACACAAGTGGCGGCCCCAGTTTGAGAACCACTGATATAATATATTGTTTGAAGTACAAAGGGGATAAATCTCACCTCATGAACAAGAGTTGGTGCACATCCACTTTCCTTTGTGGAAGTGGTGGACTGGGTAATAAATTCATACTGGTCGGGTTCTGACCAGGGCAGGACGGTACAGCCCTGGGGTCTTAGGCTGGGGAACTGGGAGTATTTTGGCTGTAGCTTCTATACTTTCATGAGTGGCTGGCCAGAGCATTCATGAACACAGCTGGGTGTGGCCCCTGCATGTGGATGTTGGTGTGAGTGCAAGCTTGGAGGGTTTTGCAGCTTGTCACAACATCACAGTGCAAGAGGGAACCCAGATTGGTGAGACAAAGGGTTTAGCTGTACTTCAGTTCCAGGTGGCACCTCGGGGGGAGGGAGGGAGGGAATGGATCCATCACACCCATATAAAAATCTTTTAAATTTATTTTCATAATTCTTCACTATGCTGCATAGTACAGTACCTTCTAGTTTCTGCAATCACTTGTCACTCAAACACTTACCAAACAAAACTAGAAAAGTGTAGATGGAAATGAATTGTTTCAGCAAGCAATGAATCACAGATTTTCTTGATACCAGGTGCAGATTTAAATACCTATCATATCTATAACTTTTCAGTGTTAATTTCAGACTAAGTTGAATGTAAATTCATACCCCATAATTATAAGTGTGAAAATTTTGGTGACAGCACATTAGTCTATTTTTTTCACTTTCTTAATTATTTACTTTGTAACACAGTTGTATTACTGTACAACCTCAGCCTTTAGCAACTTCTAGAAGTAACATTTTGTGTGAAGAACACAATGCTACTTAAGACTTTTTTTATTAAATCTATCAAGTGTGAAGACAACTTGGTTCAGTATCAAAGAATGAGGGAAATTCACACTATACTGAGAAAATTGTAGCATTGGATTTAGACTAATCATGCTCTCCGTGGGTCATCTGCAAAAGTAGAAGGGCTTCGCTTTTTGATACGCCTGGGAGTTATGCACAATTACACCCAGATCCTGCAAAAATGTACACAGGTGCTTACACTTTACACACATCAGTGGGACTACTCAGTCTTTGCAGAATTGGGGTCTTAGAGAGGGGGCCTCTACCTCTGTACAGAGAACACAGTCGTGAAAAGTGGTCACAGTAATGATTCTTATTATTTCTTGATATTTATACAAACTCTATTATCATCTTGGCCACAAACTCCATCCATCCTGTGCACTGAATAAGGCAAGCATACCTTCTAAAATAGCAGGAGATCATGTAATTAAAGATGATATCACAATGTACCAGGGGAGCAAATTAACGTTGCATAGCCTCCTTAATTCTGGCATTTTCGAACTTTTGAATGCTGGACTTTGCAACTTCTGTTCTTTTAACATATTCTCTGTGTGTAAAATGTTAATATATATTAGTCCATTGTGCCTTTGAGTAAGTTTATTTACTTTTAAAAATGTAAATTAAAGAGGCTATAGTACTGAGGTTTAAACACTAGTTGTTGAACATGAGAAATACTGTTTGCACACACAGCAGCATGCACATAATACAGCAAATCCTCACAACCAACCACTGATATGACAGAAAGAGCCATTAAAGTCAATCAAGCCAATAATGCTCACAATAAAATTTCTGAGTAGGCCATAACACAATAAACAGCATCAGCTGAAGAAACCAGTTGTGTCAAATATTCCCTGGATTACAGATCCCTGAGCAGCATACATACCAATAACAGACAGAAGCAGTTTATAACATAACCATTATTGTAGCAACCTTTTCAGACTCTTCACACCATCCAACCAGCTGCTTTAAGAGGACACATTTTTCTGCATTTCAAAGTCAGGTTGGATTAATAATCAACCCACATCAAAGGTATTTGCAAAAATAACCAAGGGTGAAGACAACTTGAAACAGACTATTTAAAACTGAAACACTAGTAAAAGAATTAGATAGGATTTGAAGGCCACAGTTTTTCAAATGTCTAAATATTTAATATGACATGTATGATAATTAGTAATTTAATTGAAATCAAGTATCTTGATAGGATGCCATGAAGAAGGGTCAGTGACATAGCAATTTAATGTTTGAGAGGCAGGTGTGATGAAGATGACCACTGTGATTCAACAACAGTTTCAGAAAAAGAACGAATGCTATCGAGGGTTCATTTTTGGTGACTGAAAGACGTCAACTACTTCCAAATATGGTGAGTTGTGTAGATCCATTTTCCAACCCCAGCCTCCATTGGAAGAAATGAAAAAGAGAAAATAAATTGACCGCCACAAACTACGATGTTGGGGCTGCACATCGTAGGTGGGCAAGAGGAGGTGTGGCCTCATGATCAAGAGGCGAAATCGTTCAGAGAAAGAGACTGGATGAATAGACTTGAAGAAAGGTTGTTGTTGAACCACAGGGATATTTTTCTTCTGCTAAACTAGGCTTCTCTCCTCACCCCATCACAGTTATTACTGAACTGTTTTATTTCTCTCTTGCTCTCAAGAGTAACACCTGTAATCTTACTGAAAAATCAATACAAAAACCCTCTAAAAAAAGAAAAAGTAAAAAAAGAAAGTCAATTGTTTTACATACTTAGTATTCAGAGGGCCAGGAGTTGACAGTATCCCCAGCAGAACAGTGAATGCCTTGTAAGCCAGTGCTAGGAAGAGGACAGTAATCGACAACAGTTAAGGCAGGCCATAAGCCATGGAAATCAAGCATGCATGGGAATGGTCCCATACTCCTACCATCTCATGCTCATTTAAATGATACAAGAATCTGGTGGCACTATTGTAGAAAAAATTGTCATTTGGTGACATCATCATTTCCTTATTCTCTGCCCCAAGCCACAGTTAAAAGGAGAAGCTGGAAGAGATACTTGAAGCCATCTCTGTCCAGCATCCAATGTTATGTGGGACGCCACAAACTTTGATGCATTTGGTAGAGGCGGTGCAACTCACCTACCTCACCATCTCTGGGCTGTTCCTTTGACCCTTCATAGCTAGCTGCCTGTCCTGCATGCATATTACGAGCTGCAGGGCTCAAGCAGCTACATGCACACCTTCCAGGTTGATGCATGCAGGGCCAACTCAGCACACTTCTCCCACTACTGTATCCCTCATCCTTCTTGCTACTACATTCACCCATCCTACACCATTAGTGGGCCTGAGCTATCTCTATTCACACACCTGTCCTCTTTTCCCTATGTTCCTGCCAGGAACTGAGCTGGGCCCAAAATAAATCTAAATTGTCTGTTGTGGCTGTGCCACTTGGCAAACCAGAAGGTGAGGGCGGGCAATGGATTTGGAGAAGGGGAAAGGAGGACTCAGCGGAGAGAAGGAACACAGAAGAGGATGAGGGAGAGGCACAGCAATTGGCAACGGAAACCAAAAACTGCAGGAAAATTATGTCCTCTCATTTCCAGGGTTACATCGCTCGCTGCAGCAGTGGGAGATATACTTGAAGGAGGACAGGTGTGAAAATGAGAAATAGTTCTATCCAGTTGTCCCCCACCGCACCCTGCACCAGATTCAGCTACCAGATGCCAGGTGGCACCTCAAAGTAAGTGTAGCTTGAATGTTATTTTACTGAAGCAAGTGTGGTATGTAATATAACAACAGAACTATTTCACATTAGACATTTTTAAGTAACAATCAAAGATGCTACAGAATACTCACACCTCCTCCATAGGCCAAGTTACACTGTCATGTTTAAAATCTTGGGCCAAATTCTCTTTCCACTTCCAGTGGTGTAAATTTGGAGTAGCGTCACTGAAATCAGTGGACTTACTCCGGATTTACACCACTGCAATTGACAGTAGAATTTGGCCTTTGTGGTTTTTAAAAAGAATAGCAGCATTTGCTCAATTTTCTTTTTGCCACATACAAAGTGTATTTGAAAACACAAGGGGGGATGTTTTGCCTTTTTTTATGTTGCTGTTGGTGGTGGTTTCCTTTGTTTTTGTTTTGCTGATTTTGACTCGTGGGCAGAGATAGCTGTGAAATATCTACAGGGTAGGAAGCCATTCAAGGGTCTCAAAGCTGCAGCCAAGGTAAACCCCAGAGAAGTGGATAAACACATTCTGTGGCTGGGATGTTAGAGAACATTTAGGAGCCAGAGTATTTAAGAGTCAGTGTTTAGAAAGGCATTTTGAAGATGAAAAGTACCATGGGAGTGCAAAGAGTGGGTCCAATCCCACAAAGAGTTATGACCATGCATCTAGCTACTGCCTTTTGGAGAGGTAACTCTTTGCTGGCTCAAATGCTTTTACTGTGTCTATTCCTGAAGATTTATGGATGACTTTTGCTCCCACTGTATTGTGATACCATGTGTTAAGCTGCAGAACTGTGGCAGTCAGAAGGCAATCAGCAGCATTTTTATATCTTACGAGTGGGGATTTGGTGGGGGGGGGGGTTAAGCTTTTGACCCACCGGAAATGCAGTATTTGGAAACGAGAGCTGGTAATACAATGTGACAACAGCCCTAACAGTGCTCCAAAAACCTGCAAAACCACAGAACCTCACCCCACCCACGTACATCTGCAACACTCAGATGCATTCCACCCTAAAAAGGTGGGGAAGACGCAGGCTAAAAAGAGGAAACTTTGTGGCGCGATCCAGCTCCCATCAACGTCTATGTAAGCTTTGCATTGGACTTTAAAGGGAATAGAGCTGAGCCTTTATTTGGGTTCCCTGCAACACAGAGGATTTGCTAAGAGCAATAAAAGTGGAACAGCACTGATACAACAGGGGACATAATATAATCAGGGATAATTTGTGACCTAAAATGAGGAACAAAATGGGATAAATGTTGAATGGGTTGCATGGCACATTAGATGTGCCCCTCATTAATGGTAATGGGATTTGTGTCTCTGATTTGCCCTGAAGTGCACAGAAAGAGCTATCCCAATGCATTTCAGCAAAGTACATTTTTCAAGTTGTAGGCAAGAGAAGAGAAGCAATGGCTGCAAGGCCTAAGGTTATATGTGCCATCCATCTATCAATACAGCAGGAAGAGGAAGAGGGGGAATTGGAAAAAGAATAAGGAATAAGTATGAGGCAGAAGACAAATGTGATATAAAAGGGGACAGTCCAGTTTATGGAATTAACTTGAGACAGTAAGAATGGTAAATAAGGAGAGGCAGAGAGTGAAACAGAGAAGGCTGCCGTGCCACAGCAGTGACACTCAGTTTTTCAGCAATTAAGGAATAAGGGATCAGTTGAGGCAGTAAGAGAAAGCACAGCTAGCTACTGGCAGAAGAGACAGACATTACAGACAAGATAAATGAATGATTTGTCCCAATGGTAACAAGGAAGGATAACTGACTGAATCCTAAGACAGAGAGAGATCCTCCAAAAGGGAGGAAAGTAAAATCGGAGTGTGCTCAAGCTCTCGTGTAATAACAACTGATGCTTTACTAAAGAGAGACATGGCAGCCTGGCCAGAAAGGAATCACCTTCCAAAGTTGTTTGATTGGGTCTGGAGAAGTAAAACCAGTATTCGCAACCCTGTTTAGATCTGGGCCTAAGGAAGATCAGACCTATAGTAAAGAATGCAGGTCTCAGCTTCTCCATGCCTGGATTTAAAATGTCAGAGATAAATTAAAGATAGAGGGTGATTAACTTTGTGAATGAGTAGTTTAGCTCCTGGCTAAACCAAAACTCTCCTCCCCTTCCTATGTAAGTCAAGCCTCAGTGAAAAATACAAAATCTTCACCCCTCGGTGCAGGGGTTCACCCTCTACCGTTCCTTCGAAGCTTCTGATGAAATAGGGGGGAATGTGGAAGCAGTTTTTCAATGTATAGCAGCACTATACAAGTTTAGGACAGAGAGAAGAATACTGTGTCCAACAGAAAAATCCAAGGAGAATTTAAGTAGGAAGATTTTAATGACCTCAGTTGGAATTTAACCAGGACACTAGGTTAACACCCCATCTCTCATGAAAAGAGACCTGGGATCTTAAACTATAAATTGTGGAAACCATCATCTGAAAGATGGCACATGGTGCCTCTTAGCTCTTTGCCAGGGCACAGATTCAATACTAATTCAGGGAGGAGAGTATCACTTAGTGAATCACCAGCATTGCTTACCACAGCACCAAGATGTGCTTTGGGAGTCTCTCATTTAAAGTACTGATCCAGCTTGAGCCTGGATCATTGCACAAGATAGTATGAGGATAAGATGGAGGGGAGGAAGAGTGAAAAGCTAAGGGCAAGAGCAGACATACCCGAGAGAACGTGTGAATTAAAAATCAGACAAACCAAGCTCCAGAGATGAAATTATTTCAATCTAGATTCCCAAAACTCAGAGTAGAATGAATTACAAGTAGAAGAACAGTGGTTCCTAATGATACTTTGGACAGGAAAGAGGTACCAAGGAGGAGGGAAGCAAACATAGCTCTAATTACTGAGAAAGAGAGTCTAGGAAATTGCAGACTAGTAAATCTGACCTTGGTGATAGGCAAGGTCATAGACACATTAATAAAGGATGAGATCACAAACCATCTGGAGAAATATGAGCTGATAAAATTAGCTTCAAACTGTTTAAGAAAAAAAAATATCTTCCCACAAATGTGATGGAATTTTTGACGAGATAACTCAGAAGAGGCACAAGTAAAGCAGTGAGAACATAATCTTCTTGGATTACAAAACGGCATTTGAAACATTACTGTAAAAAGATTAATACAGTACAGAATGCTAGGAAGACATGGAAGATGTCTGGCTAGCTCTTGAATGGCTAATGCTTGAGCTAGCAGACAGAAAGCAGTTTGCAATTAAGGAGGAAAATGAAACATAAGACTACATCAGTGAGAGGAGGCCGGGCTTCATGCCATCCTACAATCACCACAATGGACACCAAACAGAGCAGGAGTCCTCCTTTTGGGGGATAAAGCCAGCACACAGGCCTCCCCCCGCACTTAAGACACCAGCAGGAAAGCTACCCAGGGCACCAGGCTCCAGACTCCCCTGCCCCCAACTCCCTAGATATCACATGGAGAAAGAGTCCACCTCTCTGGGGGCAGAGCCAGCCCCAGGAAGAGAAAGACTGAACCTGTGGCTACTGGAGTAGCAGGCAACCCTGAGAGTGTTTCTGGGGTCAGGAATGACACGAGTGAGCTTCTTGCTTGTTGAAGGAAGAGTAACTGGTGCAGGCAGGGAGGTGTTTGGAGGAAGAGAGGTTTGGGGTGGAATATGGCATGGAGATGAATCGGTTTGACTAAGATTTGTGGGTTTAAATTTGAGAGAAAAATGTACACATTGTTAAAATGTGTGTGTACATTTAATAGATGTGTGGTGTAAAATACCATACATATATTGCTAAAACATCAAGGCAGGCCCATAAAGCTGAGTAACTACATTACCTTATTATTGTAACCTGTGCCCTCCCTACCAGCCTCTCTCTCTCATTTCCTGCTGCTCCCATTATTTGTATAACAGTAGTGCCTGTAGGTGCCAACTGAGATTGAAGGAGTCATTGTGTATGTCTACACAGTAAATAAAAACCCACAGCTGGCCCATGCCAGCTGGCTCGGGCGGTGGGGTGGTTTCATTGCTGTGTAGACTTCCAGGCAGAGTGGGAGGGTCCCAGAGCTCTGCTCCAGCCTGAGCCCGGAAGTCTACACAGCAATGAAATAGTCCCATAGACAGAGCCCCCAAGCCTGAGTCAGCTGGCGTGGATCAGCTACAGGCTTTTCTTTGCTGGGTAGACGTACCTATTCTGCTCTTACAAATACATAGTAAGGCCCTTCCCCAAAGAGCTTAGTCTAAATAGACCAGACATTCAAAAGATAGGAAGGAAAATAGACACAAAGAAGAAAAGTGACATACCCAAGGGCACATAGCAGGTCAGTGGTGGAGCTAGGAACAGAAGCCAGGTCACCCAAGTCTCAATTCAGTGCCCTATCTATTAGACAGCACTGCCTCTCCTTTACCTACTTGTACATCATGTCACAATTAGATTAGAAGCTCTTCAAGGCAGAGAAATATCTATGTTATTTTTCTGTGACCTGCCTAGCTAACTTAGGGCACTGAATAAATAATACTACTCTTCAGTGTGTACATCATTCAACACAGGTATGCAAGTTTGTAGAGGATGCTAAACTGAGTGGAACAGCAAATTATGTGGAGGAAAAAAAGGATCAATTCCAAATTTACCTGGCAGGTTAAGACTGGAAGATAGATTCATGCATTTGAACAAACATGGGTGTAAACCATTTTTGTAAAACATAATGGGCCCAACTCACTTGTGTGATGCAACTTCTTTGCACTGCTCCAGTAGAGCAAAGCAGTCTCAAAATCAGGTTAACTGCTCTGAGAATTCCCCACATACAGGGGAATCAGAGTGGCATGTGGCTGCATTAGCAGCTCCTACACTAGCCTCCCCCTGGCTACTGGTACAGGGAACATGACTGGGTGAAGAGAGGTGTGGCAGGGCACTCCAGTCCCCAGCTGATCCCCAGGTGCTGGGAGTAACCCAAGTAGCCAGACATATGCTGGAGCAACTTTTAGGCTTCTAAAAGCCCTGGGTTTGAAGGAGCATAAAAATGGTTTAAAGTCAGCTTTTCTCTCTGCCCCCATTTGGACAAGATAATCTGGACTATGGAGAGAGAAAGTATACTAAACAGGCAAAATATGGTACAGCGCTTCAAAAAGCAGTCTGGTTGCCATCAAGAACGGCAAATAGACTGTTGGCATGTGCTTCAACTTATGGACACACACACACAAATCAAGAAATAATATTTTATTATTCTCCAAGGGATTTATCATCATAGGTCAACTTCAGACTAATACACCCAGTTATGCAGAGGAGAAAAGGTGCAGCAAGGGTAACAATAATAATGAAAGGGCAAAGAATATTAACTTTTGTGAAAAGAGGAGTTTTACTGCATGCAGAAAAGAAGTTTAGTCATCTCCCAGGTGTTAATTCAAAAGTTCTGTAGATAAAGAAAATGATCTGAACCAATGATAAGTCTCAGGACTTGTGACTGTGGAGTAAAAATAAGAAAATATTTTCTACAGAGGTGAAACATCCTCAAGATTACTAAAAAAGGTTCCAGAGGTGATCCCGGCAATTACAGGGCAATAAGTCTAACTTCAGTACCTGGCAAATGCATTGAAACTATAATAAAGAAGAGAATTATCAGACACATAGATGAACACAATTTGCTGGGGAAGAGCAAGATTTTTGTAAAGGAAAATCATGCCTCACCAATCTACTAGAATTCTTTGAAGGGGTCAACAAGAATATGGACCAGGGTGATCCAGTGCATATAGTGTACTTAGATTTTCAGAAAGCCTTTGACAAGGTCCCTCACCAAAGGCTCTTAAGCAAAGTAAGCTGTCATGGGATAAGAGGGAAGGTCCTCTCATGGATCAGTAACTGGTTAAGAGATAGGAAACAAAGGGTATGAATAAATGGTCAGTTTTCAGAAGTGAGAGAGGTAACTAGTGTTGTCCCCCAGGGGTCTGTACTGGAACCAGTACTGTCCAACATATTCAAAAATGATCTGGAAAAAGGGGTAAACAGTGAGGTGGCAAAATTTGCAGATGATAAAAAACTACTCAAGATAGTTAAGTCCAAAGCAGCTACAAAGGGATCTCACAAAACTGGGTGACTGGGCATCAAAATGGCAGATGAAATTGCAATGTTGATAAATGCAAAGTAATGGACATTGGAAAACATATTCCCAACTATACATATAAAATGATGGGATCTAAATTAGCTGTTACCCCTCAAGAAAGAGATCTTGGAGTCACTGTAGATAGTTCTCTGAAAACATCTGCTCAATGTGCAGCAGCAGTCAAAAAAGCTAATAGAATGTTGGAAGTCACTAGGAAAGGGATAGATAATAAGACAGCAAATATCATATTGTCTCTATATAAATCCATGGTATGCCCATATCTTGAATACTGCATGCAGAGCTGGTCACCCATCTTAAAAAAAAAAAAAAAAAAAAAAGATATATTGGAATTGGAAGTGGTACAGAAAAGGACAACAAAAATTATTAGGGCTATGGAACAGTTTTCATATGAGGAGAGATTAATAAAACTGGGAGGTTTCAGCTTGGAAAAGAGACGACTAAAGGGGGATATGATAGAGGTCTATAAAATCATGAATGGTATGGAGAAAATAAATAAGGAAGTGTTATTTACTCCTTCTTATAACACAAGAACTAGGGGTCACCAAATGAAATTAACAGGCATCAGGTTTAAAACAAACAAAAGGAAGAATTTCTTCACACAATGCATAGTCAACCTGATGAACTCTTTCCCAGAGGATGTGGCAAAGGCCAGGACTATCACGGGGGGGTTCAAAAAAGAACCAAATAAGTTCCTGGAAGATAGGTCCATCAATGGCTATTAGCCAGGACAGGCAGGGATGCAAAACCATGCTCTGAAGTATACCTAGCCTCTGTTTGCCAGGAGCTGGGAATGGGTGACAGGGGATGGATCATTTGATGATTACCTGTTCTGTTCATTCTCTCTGAAGCACCTGGCATTGGCCACTGTTGGAAGACCAGGATACTGGGCTAGATGGACCATTGGTCTGACCCAGTATGACTGTTTTTATGTACTTAAGTAAGCAGTTCTTAAGGGGCATGTGCAGGGGAGTTTTCAAATGCGGTGAATTTTGGATGCTCAAGTTATGGATACTCTGGAATTTGGGGGAAGTTTCAAAGCTCAGGATGTACAGTGCAAGAATTCTGAAAATTTGGACCTGTCTGGGTCCCCTGACTGCAACTGAGCACTCGTCCACTGGGACTTTCAAAAGACAGTTGTCCCACCAGCTACTAATAGAGCTGATCAACATTTTTCAACTAAATTTTTTTCAGTCATTTTTCATGACTACATTTACTGGTTTTTGGCCAATTCATAGAGTGGTCAAAGTTTTTCAAAAATTTCAAATTTTTCATAATTTTTTAAAATGTATTTACATTCCTCAGTCAGCTCTAGTTGCTAAATGCCCAGGTGTCCCTACCTTGTCCTGGGCCCCAAACCAGGCAAAGTCTGTGCACTGCAAATTGCAGAATAGGTACAACCCACACAAACGTGGGAAATAGTCAAGATATCAGATATTCAGGTCAGGAGCAGTAATGCCTCACATCATTCATATTATGCCTGTTTGGGCTAGCTGCAGGAGCGGGGATAGGTTTTAGAAAATACCTGTGAAACAGAGCAAGATGTAGTCTACTTTTCTCCAATAATACAGTGCTGGAACCAGAAGACCAGAGAACAGTAGGAGCTGCCAAATTACGGTCTGCTACACTGTGTGGGGAGGAAATAAAAGAAGGCCTAGCTGGGACCACCACCATCATCAGTACCCAGGACTGTGTAGGGAAGTACCGCCTCTGCCACTCCCCAAATCTGGGGGCACTAGGACTCAAGTGGTGCCTCCCTCCCCCCACCATGTGGTCTTGGGGAAAAATTGCAGACAGGAATCAGCCAGAGACTCCAGCTGGTAGGAGCTGCTGGAAGCAGTCCAAGCAGTGACCACTGGACATTGACAACTTTCTACTGTTTTGATAGGACTTTTTCTGCTCTGTGCTGACTGGCTGTTTGAAAGTCCAACCCTCTTCTTCACAGTCTCTACTACACTAGGGTTACCATATTTCAGCAAGCAAAAAAGAGGACGGGAAGATCCCCGCCCTAGCTCCGCCCCTGTCCTGCCCTAGCCCC
>NC_048307.1:68967650-68974382 GCF_013100865.1 Trachemys scripta elegans | reverse complement strand
CCCCCCCCAAAACTCCCGACCCATCTAAACCCCTCTGCTCCCTATCCCATTGACTGCTCCGATCCCTCTCCCCACTCCTGTCCCCCTGACAGCCCCCCCGCAGAACTCCCAACTCCCCCCTCGCTCCTTGTCCCCTGACTGCCCCCTCCTGGGACCCCTGCTCCTAACTGCCCTCCAGAACCCCACCCCCTACCTAAGCCTCCCTGTTCCTTATCCCCTAACTGCCCCTTCCTAAGACCTCCCCTCCCTAACTGCCCCCCAGGACCCTACCCCCTATCTGTTCCCTGACTGGCCAAAACCTTATCCACACCCTCCCCCAGAAAGCCCCCCCCCCGAACTCCCGACCCCCACCCCTGTCTCTTGACTGCCCCATCCAAAACCTCCCTGACCCTTCTCCGATCCCCTGGCCCCCTTGTTGTTGTCCTTCGCCTAATGTCTCTGTGAACTTGCTCAGGAAGGACCTGAGCCGTTCGTCCCGGCACGCTGGCTGGCAGGGAAGGAGGAGCGGGGGAGGAGCTCCAGACTGCCGGAGGCGATCTATGAATGCAGGGAGGGAGTGAGCTCTGCTGCAGGGGGGAGGAGGGGCTCTCTCTGGCTGTCAGAGCCCCATGTAAGTGGCACCATCCGGCCGGCTGCCCTGTTAGTCGCACGTGCTCTGCATGGGGGTGGGGGGAAGTCCAGACATTTACAAATTCCCCTCGGATGCTATTTTTAGCTCAAAAATCCGGACATGTCCGGGGAAATCCGGACGAATGGTAACACTATACTACACTCCACACCTGTCCTGCTTCTCCTCTTCTCCCTTGCCCTGTCCCCTCTTTCCATTCAACCCCACTTTTCTTTCCATTTAGATTATCCTCTCCTATCTAAACCCAGCTTCCTCCCAACGCAAAAGAAAATAATTATGAAACTAACCTGACATTTGCTCCCATCACATTGTTCACTCTGTATCTTGTACCCCCTCTCTCTCACCCTGTGGGTTCTTGTTTATTTAAATTGGAGGCTCTTCAGAGTAGGGACTGTCTGCTTTCTGTACAGCACCTACCACAGTGGGGCCCCATTCTTGGTTGGTCTTTAGGAACTATCATAATAAACATGATTATCAATAGTAATAATACTGGTACAGTAATTCTAACCCAGATTAAACCAGCTAGGACCTGGTGATAGCCTGAGCTGGCAAGATTTTAGCTTACGTACCATACCAGATAATTGTAGATAAGCTTCTGAACAGACACTCTGGAGATTTTGCTCATCACTAATGAAGAGTGCTTACCTTTTTCTTGTTGCAGATTGAAGAGTACTATATAGGATTTGAATTTTATGAAACTCTGGTTCCCTGTGGTGAGTATTTAGTTTTACCAAAGATTAATTTGGCATCTAGAATGTAACAATATGGATTTAATCACCTGGAAAAGAGCCAGAGGCTTTTTTGCGGTCCCCAAACTCCCTCATTTGCAATAAACAGAAATTGGATTTAATAGCTCCCCTTTCAGTCAGGCAACATGTTTAGCACCTAGGGATACTCTGATTGTGCTTACCACAGCAAAAGATGCAGTACATCTTCATAACATGTACCGCACTTAGGAAAAGACCTATCCCACAGTAGCAACATCAAGGGAGAGAAAACGCCGCGACTGCAATGAGTTTCCAGCTTGTATGAAGCAGGATATTCCATAAAGAGAAAGAAATTCTGCAATGTCAAAAACAACAAATTCAAACTATTTGCACCAGGAGTAAAGATGCAGTCATTTTGCGTACCATAATAAGCTTAGCCGTAGCCCTCCAGGCGTCCTTTTAGAATATGTGTGAACAGTCTTCGATATTAGCTACCTCAAACATCTCTATTGAAGCAGGAATAAAATAAGTGATCCCATTTTAGGGCTGTATGCCAATAAAACATGATAAACATTTTCATAGTGCCCTCCTCCCCCACACCTTTTTTTTTAAGCAGAGCCAAGAAAAACATCAATAGGAGTTGAAATTAAAAATCAAATTATTTTGGATCAAGAATTCTGATTTTATGGAATTAAATTCTGTTTCCTTGCACTGCTTGCATGCACAGACTGTACTACTTATGCTGACATGTCCACCAATCTTTGTTTAATCGTTGACATTACAAGCACTTCTGCTTTTTTAATTACAAGGCATTTGAAAATTGGTGGCAGGGAACCTGACACTTTCATTTACCCATGAATTTGTCATCAATGCAAAGTAATTTATTTCAAGATCATTCCTGGAAATAAAAAATGAAAGAAAGAAAAAACAGAAGTCCTGATTACTGAGCTGGTGAACTAGCACCACGCTTTAATTACAGTTTCAAACTAAGTCTGTAAAAGATCTTAACTCCAGACAAGCTTCTGTCAAGCATTAGGAGTTTTTTAAAAGTTTTCAAGATGTAAGTTAAATTATCTGTGATAAGCTATAAAAAGTCTGTTGGAAACCTCGTGGTAGAAAAGAAAAAATATTGGGTAAAATAGGAGAAATTACTTTGTCAGTCTTGACTGAATCTCCCCTCATTTTCTGTATTACCTAAGATTAAAACATTTATTCTGATTTTTGCATTAATACACTCACACCAGCCTTCTGAACATTATTTTCCCGGGATACAAAGCGCAGATACATAAAGGATTTCTTTTCAATTTCTGTGGTTTCTTATTTTGAGAGAGAGAGAGAGCGCGCGCGCGAGAGAGAGACTGACTTTCACACTGTATAAAATATTCAAATATGTCTTAACTTAAGCAACAACAACTGGCTATTTCCTGGTTTTGATCAGAGCAAGAGTTATATGCAACGTATACAACACCTTTTATCAGAGGATCTCAAAGTAGTTAAAAAACACCTCAAACCTTTTCGCCCCTCACTGAGGCAGGGAAGCACTATCCCTATTTCATAAATGGGGAACTAGGTCAAAGTGGAATCGATTTGCCTGATATCACACAGTAAATCAGTGACAGGACAGGGAATAAATCTTAGAATTGCCGGGCCCAGGCTGCTATCAATAGATGATACTCCCTTCATGAGTACAGTGCCCAATTAACTCACTTCAGAATCAAATTTTCAAAGATGGCCACTGATTTTTGGATGCCTTAATTATGAAGGTGTTCAACTTGAGATATGCAGTCCTGATATTCAGAGGTGCTGAGCGCCTGCAGCTCCTTTGACCCTCAAGTGAAGTTATGGGCATTCAGGACCTCAGAAAAATCAGGTTCAATGTATCTTGAGTTGAGCACCCAAAATCAGTAGCCACTTCTGAAAATTTTGCTTCAAAGCCTTATTGACACAGGGATTTTAATTCACTGTCGTAGCTGCATCAGTGTGAGCCCCTAGCACAGAAATGATTTGTACCAGTGCAATTTACTAGAGTTCTGAATTTCCAAATGAAGGCATCCAAAAACAGCAGCAATGTTTGAAAGTTGTGGAACATCTGCTGGGTTTGAGAACAGTATAAATGGCACTGGTATGAAATGTACGGCACTGGCATAGACTGTGTCTACAGTAGGGTTTGCATGGGTGCAGCTACACTGGAGGCTGAAAACCCAATGGAAACAAAGCCCACATGACATGAAAGGGCCCACTCGATTATTTTTCTCTGATAAACTGAAGATATAAAAACAAAGGCAAAACCTCTATTTATCTAATTACATGTTATGCAGTTAAAAATTAACTCCATGTTGCCTCAGATATAGTGCTATGATCGCATTTAAAGATCATTATAGCAGATCTGGACAACAATGGTTTTCCCATCCCGTAGAAATTTGAGATTTTGAAATATTTTCCCATCCCAAATCGGGGCAAAAAGCCAAAAATCTTAAAAGTGTCTGTGAACCAAAAATCTGAAAAAAATTTGCTTAAGTTAATGGAAACTTTTGTTTGAAGCCTTTTGTTTTGATTTTGACCATTTATTATTCTTTTGTTAATAAAATATAATTAGCTTAAATATTTGAACAAAAGTTGTTTTGAGATGGAAAACTGAAAAATTAAATTTTTCAATTTTTTTTTTAGTTGAATAATTTGTTGAAACAGACCCTGAACTGCTAAAAGTTTTGGTTTAAGTGAATCAGCATTTTCTGGCACAAAACATTTTATCAAAAACTTTCTGACTAGTTCTACATTACGGTGATCAGCTCTACATTACAGGAAAGCAAGACAACTCTCTTTGCAAGTTTATGTGTTTAGAACCTGCTGGAATTAGTAGCAAAGAATTAAAAGATCAATACTCAAGAATACATGGTAGCCTTGTTCTGCATGTAGTATTTAGAGATTAATCTAATCCACATCTGGGGTTGTCCAGGTCCTGTTGTTTGTGATTTGTTGTTGTATTGGGCTTGCTTTGTTTTTGGTAGCACTAGAGAAATACAGTCAAAGTTTGAAACTGAATCCAAACTGTTCCAAAATTTGGGGGCGGGACTCAGGTCTAGGGTTTGGTTCCCATCTATATTGAGTACTTCCCTTGTTTAAATAAAAGTGCAACATTAATTAAAATTTAAAAAAGGATAATTTACCAATATGCAATGGGACGATGTCAATCACTCCTGTTACTTTGCCACCACTGGCTAAACTATGTTGGACTGTACATGTCAGGTTTGTTTTTGTTTGTTTGTTTAGTTTTGGGTTTTTTTAAATACAGGTTTCTCTTTAAAATGTAATCTGACTAGGATAGTTCAACAGTGCCAGAAAGGTACAGTAAAAGATAGAACAAACTGTTAATCATGCAGCGTTACAGTAGTTTAAACACATTGCAAGATGCAGACAAGGAATGTCATAACAATCCTCGGAGTCAGTTTATCAAAATACCACTTCATTTCACATACATTAAACATCAGCCACAGAGCATAAGTTCATGCTAATTTCTGTTTAATTGGAAGCACAATGCAAATGCCAGCTCCTCTAGATTTAAGGTCTAGAATGAAAACTGCAGATAAGTATTTGTTTGATTAAATAAATGTGAAAAAATACTATAGGAGATGAACAAATATATATAGGCCACATTCTGCCCAGAGCTATGCATGGGTAACTCACTGCTAAGGACAAAAAAAAAAAGGAGTGTAATCACCTGGCAGATGACAAATTTTGGCCCAAGTGATCTGTGTTCTAGGATTTCATATATATCTGAATAGACACCGTTTCCTAAACACATAGCCAGGGAATTGGGGTTGATACAAACTGGGACATCTTGATTTGAGACAAAGTGTCCTGTTTACTTAATTTTGATATGCATATGCAGCAATAGGCTGTTTCTCATTAAAAAGCCTTAAGCATCATCTCTGTAGTTATTAAATTCAATGTGTGTGCAAGCAAGATGTATGAAGTCAAAGGGAAGCACAGAAATCTATGACTGAGATATAGAAACAGTGAATGTGCAAGAAAAGAAAGATGCATGCCCCTGTGAGGAATCAATGTTAGATTTTCTTAATACCGGAATTTCTCACCAATGATTAGATATGAACCAATACATCCTGAAGAAGATGTGCTCATCAAGAGGCTTAATTCAAAATGTGCATAGGGCATTACTGCAGGATATGCAATCTCAGTGTATTTAGGAGGCATGGTGAAACTGGATTAGTAGCCAGACATAGCCATGCAGCATTTATCACATATAGGAAACTTCTTGTTTAATTAAATTAATTCCCTTGCTTCATCCCGGCACTTTTTTTCATGACTGGCACGTGATTTTTTTTAGCCATCTCCCCATTTTGGCTGACCTTTGGTTGCCCACTATGACTGTCTCATTGGAGAAAGACAGACCTGTGTCTAAGGACAGTTGCAAAACACAGCCCAGGCTGGCCCCTAAACCAGTTTTGAACAAAAATTGGCCACCAGTATGGACAATGTTCCAAACTGTTTTCGAAAACCATGCTCAGGCTGGCTTTTTGACCCAAGGTAAAATAATGAAACTGACATCAAGAGAAAAGAAATGTAGTTAAATACTTGTTCAATATATATATGCTGGGTTTATAAAGAGAAGTTGTGCCATTCAAATCTCTTTGATCCAATTACAGCATTAGTGAATGAGTAGACACAATAGATATATCTAGATTTTAATAATACATTTGCTGGAATCTCTAAAAATCTCCCTCCAAGAAACAGTTGAGAATATTTTAGATAAAAGGTATGAACAAATGGACTAAAAAGTGGCTGAAGGACTATAGTAAACAAATGTTAATGAAGTATCAGATATAGTGGTATACAGAAGGGATAAACAATACATTAAATCTCCATATATTATGACATTGGGATACATTGTACACATCAGCAAGGACAAAAAAAAATCACCCCAAAAGACCTATAGAGATCAAAAATATGTGCAGAAAGTAAATTGAGATTCACCCTGGAAAAATGACACCCAGGGAAAAGTAATCCAAAACAGCCTATCATTAATACCTAAGGTCACAGCATCTTGTGAATTCTCTGAGCAGTTTCACATACAAAGTGAACCACAACAATGATAGAACTGACCTCGTGCAAGAATTTCTATGACAGGGCCCTCTGTTCTGATGAATAATTACCCATCACGGCTGACCAGAACCTACCCAAAAAAACAAACGTTCCAAAGTATTTCCATCCACTTTAGTTAGCTTCTGAAGTCAGATATAGAATCATAGAATCATAGAATATCAGAGTTGGAAGGGACCTCAAGAGGTCATCTAGTCCAACCCCCTGCTCAAAGCAGGACCAATTCCCAGCTAAATCATCCCAGCCAGGGCTTTGTCAAGCCGGGCCTTAAAAACCTCC